>NW_019731573.1:252086-370056 GCF_002891405.2 Cryptotermes secundus | reverse complement strand
ACATTCGTATTTTTCCAGATGCCCATAAACCTCTGTCGGTCTTCAAGTAATCCAATACCCCTCCCGGCTGGTCTCGCACGGTCAGGTCATGGGTTTATGAGATACTGGGCGTAAACAGGTGGCGTTAGGGACAATAGCGGCACCCTTAGCCTGAGGAGGACAATAGCGGAATTACACTTAGAAGGTCCGAGGATGGTACCTCGCCGATGGAGCGTCTCTCACGGTATTAAACAATGTATAAGTACTTCATACCCTTAATTATATAATTTTGACGAGGGACGTACGGTTACACAGGGATAGCTTTACCTTCATCTTATTAATGAATGTGGATACTAAGATGTCGCACGTTTAGTATAGAGAAACGGGACAGGATAGATGTAGTTCAGAATTTACGTATAATATATTGTCACGTGTATGGAGTGACTGTAGAAGAGTTCTGGATTGATAATCGGATTTTTAGACCCTTTGATACACAACTACTGACTACACTTTACAGTTCACTGTTACATACAAGTTTCCACAGTCACGCCTTCACTGCCGTTACTTTGTATCGACTTCCAACGTCGGATGCCCCTCTTCGTCTGGTTTCCGTAGTTCTTCCTGTTCCTGTGCCTCAGCTACAAGTTTCTCACAGCAACAGCTCACAATGACTGAACCTCGGGATTTCTCTAACTAACTGACTCACTCATCAACCAATTCAGTCACTAATTAACTCCACTGCATTAACTTCATTGACTGACTGTTTGTTGGTCGATCAGTCGGTAAATTCAGGTTGGCCTTCGCCAACGCAGTCATTCCTGGTCCTTCAGCCTCCTCGAGATTCATGACCAGACTTTTGTTTTCTCCTAGACATGTACGTGTTTCGAAATAGAACCCCCTCTTCAATGAAGGAGGGGTCGGTCTTTCTATGTAGACGCTACAATTATCACAGTTACTAAGTAACGGCTCTGCAAACAAACACGAGCGCAACAATTCCAAGGCAACAACTGCTCTGTAACATAAGAGCGGTGTTTCTTACGCTCTCCGTGCTGAGATGTTATAAGCAGGACGAGTCGTAAACACTACCTCGTCCTGCTTACAACATCTCGGCACGGACCGCTTATAAAACACCGCTATTATGTTACAGTGCAGTTGTTGCCTTGGAATCGCTGCTTTCGTGTTTGTTTGTCGTGTTTGTTTGTTTGCCGTTACTTAGTAAGTGCTGTTGTATTCTTGCTGATTTAGCTGTCATTGCTTAGCAACGGGTCTTCATGTAGAATCCAAAGGGTTCTGACGATAGTGTATAATACTCAGGATTCTGGGATTTTGGACTTTGCCCATCGTCTTGTATTCTAGAATCTAGAAAACATAACGTTTCGGAAACTGGATCTGTTTCCGTCTTCAGGTGAGAGAGGAGGTACCTACTCTATTGGGTCCCTTAGAAGGAACTAACATAAGTCACTGGATTGGATGATTGAAATTAACTTTTTCTAACGGACCCAACAGAGTATATGCCTCACTCCTCACCTGAGGACGGAAACAGATCCGGTTTCCGAAACACTGTATCCTCTAGCTTTTAGAATACCAGACGATGGACAAAGGCCAAAATGCCAGTAATTCTGAGTGTTAATCTTTATCGCCAGAACCCTTTAGAATCTTCCTAATTTAGTTTACTACACGGTCTAAAGTCCAGAAGAGAGTCATTCCTCTGAGAACCTCAAATGTCGAATGGATTGGTTTTCTGAGTTAAGAATTATTAACCCCGTAGATTTCTCCTGTCTGTACATTTTAAATCATTCAGAATAATGGCAGGTGCGTACTAATAATACAAGGAAAGTTTGTAGAATTCTCATCAGAAGCTACGTTTTCTGTTGGTAATATCAAAATAATTTCTATTTAGATACGAGTATACATTAATATGACCGCCTCTGTGGTCTAGTGGTCAGCGTTCCTGGCTAGAGATCCAGAGGTCCGCGTTCGATTCTCGGCGCTACCAGATTTTTTTCTTGAGAAGTAGTGGGTCTGGGACGGGGTCCACTCAGCCTCGTGATGATAACCGAGGAGCTATTTCAAGGAAATTGCGGCTCCGGTCTACAAACCCGGAAGAAAAACGGCCGTGGGGATTCGTTGCGCTGACCACGCGACACCCCCTATCCGCGAAAGTTGGCACTAAACTTCGCCGACAAGCGGCGGTCGCTCGCTCGGTAGAGTTCGCTTGCGGACTAAAATCGCGGAGGTATACATGATTTGTCTTAGTGTTTATTTTGTATTTGAGGGCTTGATCACTCAACGTCCGGTTGCTGAAGGTGGTCCAGTCATAAGAAATAAATTGGAGAAATAGTCTTCTCAAGTTTGTTTTACAAATAACCTTGGCCTAAAACAATTCCTGTGCGTTAGAGCAACGCGAAAAAGTATATAAATATTCTATCGAGTTAGTGCCTCAGCGTAAATGTAGCTGAGTTTCCAGAAGTCTTTCAAACTTCTGAGTTTAAGTGCTCTTGGTGAAATCTCTTTCTGTTATCTTGTCTTCGAAATTTCAATTAACTTTTCGGATATGGCCCTCTGATTTGTTTTAATTGAAAACTGTCTTCTTGAACTACGAGTCGTTTAAGCTCCTGGTAGGATTCTTTGGATGTGGTGACGTCACATCGTTAGGTCCATAACGGCACAAGAGAGCATAAATAAGGCTGATATATATATTTATGCCCTCAATGGGATTCAAAACCACGATCCTGATGGTAGATCAGTCGAGGAAAAGGCGAGCCTTAGACAGGCTGGTCATTGTGATTGATTGTAACTAAAATTAATGATAACAAAATTTGTACATTGATGTCACTAAGAGCTACTAACGACGGACAATGAGCTGGAGGACAAGGTTTCGATTCCTGGCAGAGGCAAGGAATTTTTCTCTACTCTAGAGCGTCCAGACTGCCTCTGGGAACAACACAGTCGCTTATCCAATATGAAAGGGAGCTCGTTCTTCGGGGTTAAAGCAAGCAGAACATATATAGCCAAAATAAAGAATAATGGAGCTACACCGCCAGTCCCCAATACGTCTTCATGGAGTGGTGCTTAATTAATTAAGCACAGAGGCGAATTTATATTTTTGCTTCATACTGGTGTCAGTAGTAGCTACGATTTAAGTCTTAGAGAAAATATATTTGAATATTTTTCCATTGGACGTGTCTCCTGAAAAGGGAGTCTGTTTCCTGCAGACTGTAGACAAGACCATGTACATACATATTAATATTAGGAGAAGGAGTTTAAGCTGTTATTGGCAAAGGAGGGGGGCATACACCTCAGTCCGTCGAGAAAACTGTTTCACAGTGACACATTAGGATTGAGATGGAGAATGTGGGTAGGTCTGCTGAAGGTCTCTTCAGAAAGTTTGTAGATGGGCAGCCAGCCAGGGATTTAAATGCTTTTTAACGACCTCAAAGATTTGTTTCCCTATTCGTATAAAGTACATTGGAATCTACCGTGAGTCAGTTTAATCCATACCCCTCTTTTATGTTCTATGTCGACAAGATTCGTCCCACTCTCAACTATACGTATCTTAGCGTGTAGTCATCCATAGGCAACGGCTCGGTAAAATTATTCAATCGGCAAAGGGTATGTATACGTGTAGGTACTCTTGGAAAGGATGTTTTCTATTCGATCCGTGCAGAGAGGTTTAAGGGCTATAATTGAAGCTTCCTTTGTAGCATAAGATACGTATCATAGGCATGATCTGCTCCGTAAACCTCTACTGACAAGGCTTGTGTGTAGTGCAAAAGGAAGAATTTTCAATAACATGCTGTAAGTGTGAAATGTACACTTGACGAAAGGCCAAGCATGTTCATAGGAGACACACTCACCTTCTCATCAGAGAGGATGCTACATAAGGATTATAACCGCAATTGTTCAGGTGGAAAGAATCTCTGATCGTGATCCCCAAGGGACTTGGCGCCAAGACGAATTGTTTGGCGGTAAACCGCCATTCGTAAAGTAACTTTGACTTTGACTTTGACTCTAACTTTGACTAAGAATAGGCCGCCTCTGAAAAAGCAATTGAACACGGAAGCAGAATAGCCGTTGTTAGAAGCTGTTATCAGGAAACTATTAGCGAAGACACTGCAGGCTGGAAAAAGACTTAGCGTGTGATTTTTGAAGTGTGAAAATCAGCGATGGCGCTATAGTTAAGTGTGTTAAAGTGTTCAATAAATCCAATCAAAAACCCGCCTATAGTCTCTGAAACACCTGAAAATTAATTCCACATCCTCCTTTCACTTGAGGTTTTCCTAAGACCAGCACACTTAACCTTCGATTACCCGTGCGTGTTACATGTTCTATTCCCGTTCCAGTCTTCTAGGTTTGAATCATCCTGAAATGATGAAATGACGTTCTTCCCGTAGCCATTGAAAGTTTAACCAACTCCATGGAGTTGAATCATGCTTGAGAAACTGATAGTTTCTGAGCTACTGAACATATTCTAGGAATTTTAAGGAATCCGAAAGTCCTGTTACCATGTTCAAAACAGTTTGTTACCAATGGTCCATGTCCTAAGATAAATAAATCCATTCCACGTCATCTCCCGCTTTCACGTTAAGGGACTTTTTATATTATCTTCCCAGGAAAGTCTAGGTCTTCTCAGTGGAACCAATTCCACAGGTTACCCTATAGAAATTTAATTTCTTTGTCAGTATGCTAGAAGCTGCAAGGTCGCTGGTTCGATTCCCCTTAAAGTTATTGGACTTTTTAATTGACCTAATCCTTCGAGCAGCACTGTGGCCTTGGATTCGACTCAACCTCTAACAAAATTGAGTATCACGAATCTTCCTGGGGCTGAAGGGCGCCCGGCGCGTAAGGCTCACAACCTTACCGCCATCTGTGAGACGATCATCTAGAAAATGTGGGAACCCCGACGTCTCATTATATTATGGGCCTCCACAAGCTATCACAGGAATAGCTGCAGTTCTTCTACATTGTCAATAGATGTCACACGTGTGTGGGCATACCAATTCGTAAGAGAGAAAGGGAATGTTCACATACTTCCTCGCGTTTCAAGGTAGTACGCATGAGGTAAGCATTATGTGGTTCTCTTTGAAACTGCAGTTCCTACCATCGGCTTCATCGTACTTATAACCTTATATACTTATAACATCTCGTCACGGACGGCGTAGAAAACACTGTTCCTCTGTTGGAGTCAAACTGTTGCCGTTTAAACATGCTTGCTTACTGAGTCGTTACTTAGCAACGGCTGTTATGTAGTTGCTTATTTTTCGGTCATTATCTAGCAGCATGTCTACTTGCCACAATATTTTATTCCTTGGCACTACAGCCCCAGTGGGCCTAGGCCTACCTCCATGAACTTCTCCGATCACTTCGGGTTTTCTAGATCTTACACATTCGGTAAGACTCCTTGGGAGGGTGATCAGCTCGTCGCAAGACCTCTACCTGTACACAAACACAGAAAAATGCATGCACACAAACTACACATCCATGCCCTGAGTGGGATTCGAACTGACGCTCCCGGTTACCAAGCGAGCGAAGACAGTACATGCCTTAGACCGCTCGGCTACCGTGAGCGGCATTTGCCACAATATTATAAGCGAATAATTTTAGCAGCAAATTCCTTTGAGCCCGAAAAAGAACATAACGTCACCAATCTACTAACTGGAGAGCGTTGAATGTGCATACTTGGGTTAAAGAATTTGATTTCATGTGCAGTAAACTTGGTCTTGCATTGGTTTCAAGGATTTTATTGAAATTACTGCAAACCATGAACTTGAAAAATGCAGCCAATTTAGAGGACGGACCTCTTTCCCCCCCCCCTTTATCTCCAGCTATAATGAGACACTGCTCCATTCTTGATTGCGAAGTTCAATATGAAAGCAGCGTTCAGTCTGAACGACAGACATTTAATCAAACACAATCCATTCCCTTCACAGATATTGCAGGAATCCCGTCTGCAAATATTCACGCTGCTTGAAGTTCGGTGCCAATGGCTGCCATCATACGAACAGCACGACCTCTCGCGGTCCAACCCGGAATTAAGGAACAATGGACACGAATCAAATCAGAGCCGCAAGAAAAGAATGCTATGCCAGTGCAGAATTTGTGCTTTCCTTTTGAAAGTTCAACACTCTTTCTGAATTAGTTACGCAGTGATGTGAGTCTTAAGACTTTATAGCGTGGGACGATTGGATAATTAATGAAAATAAATCACTTTGTGGGTGAGAATTGGCAGAGGAAACCAAAAGTACTTGCAGACTGCTCCACTAGCGACTTTGTCCATTACAAACCTCATATTACATGACCTGAGATCGAACGCGGACCACCGCAGTGGGAAACTGTTGACTAGCCGCATGAGCTATTACGCGGCCAGATCAATTCTTCCATTTGGTTTCACAGATAACATCTTTAAAGTATGAATTTCGTCTGAATAATGTACAAAAATTTAGTTCGTAATTGAGAGAAAGGACACTGAGTCTCCTTTGCAAAGACCAACAGTTTAATGCTGTTTAGAGACATACTGACTCCTGCTTGTGAGAATCACGTGAAACAAGTACAGTCTGTGAGTGCATGCAATAACTGCTGTTCTCTAAGGGTTACTCTTCCACTCCCACAATTCATTCCATATTGTTTTCCTTGCTTACATAACACATTTCTATCATGAACTTATTTCATTCTATAGTTCTCTTGAATTTCTTCCCTACGGATCATTATTCAGCCAATGGTCCGTTGTCGTCGACCACAACTCTGGAGCAGTACGACAGCCATGAGCAGGCAGCCCATTGTCATATCCTCGGTTTCTAGTAGCACTGGGCACTATTTATATAGAGATAATTTTATTCTGTTTACATAAGTAACTCCATGGAGCTATGCTCCTCTTGAGAAACTGTTAGTTGCGCAGCTTCTCAAGAATTTTCCAACAATTCATGAAACCTGAAGTTTCGTTAACGCGTTCACAAGAGCCCTCCAATTGTCTCTATGCTCAGGCAGATCAATCCAGCCCACATCATCCTATCCTATCTCTCTAAGATCCATCTTAATATTATCTTAACACCTATGTCCATGTCTTCCTATTTGTCTCTTTCTTTCTGGTTTTCTCACCATAATACTATACACCTTCTTTCCTTCCCATGCGCTCTACATGCCCTTCACATCTCATCCTCCTTGACTTGATCATTCTAATTATACTTGGAGAAGAGTACAAGTTATGAAATTCTTCATTATGCAGTTTTCTCCAACCTCCTGTCACTTCATCCCTCACAAAATAATATTTCTTCAGCTTCAAGTATTTTTCCGTTGTCGAATGATAGGATTAAGTTTACAAGCCGATAGGAAATGGAAGTACTCAGTAATGGCGTGCTCTATCTCAGTATGTGCCTCGAAAATATGTAAAACATGAAAATTATCAGAACAGTTCACCTTTGGTTGGTGATTTGAACGCGGAATCTCCAGAATGCGAAGAAGCGGTACCTGTCACATCGCATCGCCCGACAGTCCGTCCTGGAGGCGGTGCGTTGGGCTGAGCGTGTCCTCGAGACAGTGCGCTGGACTGAGCGTGTCCTCGAGGCAGTGCGTTGGGCTGAGCGTGTCCTCGAGACAGTGCGCTGGACTGAGCGTGTCCTCGAGACAGTGCGTTGGGCTGAGCGTGTTCTCGAGACAGTGAGTTGGGCTGAGCGTGTCCTCGAGGCAGTGCTGGACTGAGCGTGTCCTCGAGGCACAGTGCGTTGGGCTGAGCGTGTTCTCGAGACAGTGAGTTGGGCTGAGCGTGTCCTCGAGGCAGTGCGTTGGGCTGAGCGTGTCCTCGAGACAGTGCGTTGGGCTGAGAGTGTCCTGAAGGCGGTGCGTAGCCTGAGCGCAAGTATGAATCGCCAGATTCAGTTTTTGTGTTATACATGTCTTCAGACAGTTATATAGAAAGGCAGATTGGTTACATTATATTAGTTATGGTGTTGGCTTTGTAATATTTAGACGTAACATCGAATACTTTTTTTTTGTGAAACGGACAGGATAGGAAAGCTAGGAGTTTTCGGGTACTCCCTCGGTATGTGGAACGGTGAACTGTGGAATTTAGAGTTCATAGCAACTCGTGAATTTCATCCTTCTTTATAACTTCTGATTTAATAAATCGTCATTGAAGAGCATATATTAAATCAATCCACTGAAACTCATCTCCAGACATATGTCGGTACTTGAGATTAAACGAACTCGGTACTCTGCAATACGAGGCTTTAATGGACTTATCCTGAAACACCTGATGAAAATATGCTCCTGGCCGGGGAACGTGTGCGCCTGTGCCATATTCCCCATCGATTTTCTGCCCTCGCTCGTAATCACGTAATCTGATTCAGGAGCAAATTAACCCACCTGTGTCTCTGTTTGCTACTGAGGATCCGGTGTGTCGAGACCCACAACTATATTAGTCCTACTGGAAACAAACAAATTAGTACATCTAATTGGAAATAGTTATATCATCGCTGAATCCGATCTCTTACCTCTAAATACGAGGGAGAACCAGTAAATAGGTCACAAATGGATATAAAACGTAAACCATGTGATATTCCAACCTGGAAATAACATTTACCTCTCAACATATTTTCCACTAACATTGATATACATGTCCCATCGCTTTACCAGTGCGTCGAAACACACAACATAGAAGTATTTTGATGTTGTCTCAGCCAATCCCACACCTCCGTTTTAACTTCCTCGTCATCAGTGAAATGTTTGCCACACATTTGAGACCTTTTTAGGCAACAAACACTTCCCACGGTAAACAAAAAACATTTATTTGTGAATATCCTTTACTTTGAGTACTTTTTCCCACAGAAAACACACAACAGAATGTTGCCCTTCTGTAGTACACCCCTCAAGAACCGTGGCAATTTTGTTTACTGCAACCAGCATCTGAACACGCGCATGCGCGTCTGCTGCCTACACTGTCATGAAGCTGGACTGCGCTGCTGCTCAGCGATATTAATAGAAAGCTTATTTTGTATATTACAGCTGGTTTACCTCCATTTGTGACACATTTACTGACTCTCCCTCACAGGATCTAGTAACTTCAAAATTGTACTGTAACGGTCTCACAAGTCACCTTATGATAACGCTACCCAGACCTGATCCAGCACACAGCAGCTGAGTGACTTTCTGATCCTCAAGAAGCATTCTCTTCCGTGGAGGGAGGTAGGCAGTTGTACACGAAGAACGAGATTTTTTATAATAGACATTATCCTCAACCGTTGAACTATGTAAAATCATAATTGAATTCCGTCAAGTGCAACAATTCTAACTTCGTCTTCCTTCTCCTTGCCTTCTTTGTGTCACCTTGTCGGTATGTTAATATTCACATTTCAACCTCTTCGTCTCCACTATACGTTATAAAACAAAACATGTTTCGGCCTAACTAGGTTTTATTCTTGTGTTGGGTTTTTTTCCTTGGCACTACAGCCCCAGTGGGCCTAGGCCTACCTCCATGAACTTCTCCGTTCACTTCGGCTTTTCTAGATCTTACACATAGAGTAGGACTCCTTGGGTGGGTGATCAGCTCGTCGCAAGGCATCTACCTGTACACAAACACAGAAAAACGCACACACACAAACTAAACACCAATGCCCTGAGTGGGATTCGAACCCACGATCCCGGTTTCCAAAAGAGCGAAACAGTACATGCCTTAGACCGCTCGGCTACCGTGACCGACATAGCTACACATACAACATGACAATATGTGTATTGTTAAAAAATAATTTTCGATTGATTAAAATCTTGCAGTTGGTCCCCATGATTGTCGTGTTCCTTCACAGTACGTCGTCTGCAAATACTATAATGAATTTCTAAGTTCTGTCTTCGTTCTGATTTTATGTACAAATATAAGCAATACTACAATTAACCAACACAAACAACAGTTACAGCTTATCAAGGCCGCGCCATAGCTCAAGCGGTTAGTCGCTGGCTTCCCACCGCGGCAGCCCGTGTTCGAACTCGGGTCTGGTCAAGTGGGATTTGTGGTGGACAAGGTGGCGCTGGGACAGGTTTTCTCCGAGTACTTCGGTTTCCCCTGCCAATCTTCATTCCACCAATTGCTCCACAATCACACTCACCTATCATCTGGGGCTGGTACAATAGGCCAGAAGTGACCGCAGTACAAGGTACTTAGTCCCACCCCACTAGCAATTAAAAAATACAGCTTATCAAACAATTTATGTTAAAACTACACAATATAAAGCTAATATTAGTAAAAGCAGTAAAAGGAAGAACTATGGTTATAATATACCAACAAACACTAGGCTACAAAGTAACATAATTAGTTAACGACAATCAAATTGATGTTTCAAAAATTGACCCCACACTGAAAATTCATAGACGAATCCTAAATACCATAAAACGTTGTAATAACATGATAAACCCAAAAGCATCAACCCTTAAAATAAAAATGAAAGTAAACAGAAACTCAGAAACAATTAGACCTGTAATAAACAACATATACGCCCCATTCTACAGACTTTCAAAACACATACATTACAGAGTCAAAAACTCAAAACACTGAAACTCTAATTCAACGTCATTAACTCTAAATAATTAGTTAATAATTTTATAAACTAGAAATAAATCCTGAATATAAATTTTCTAAACTCGACATAAAGGATACATACATCAGTGTCTCTATCAAGGATGTCCAAAATATTGCCAAAAATTGCCAACAAATAATACAGTCACCGAAACCACTAAAGAAATGAGGAATATTCTAAGGATAATATTAAATCAAAATCATTTTCAAAAAAGAAATCACTTCCACACATCAAAAAGAGGCGAAGCCATGGGTCCCACCTTATCATGCATTATGGCTTAAATTTTTATTTAAAATCCATAATGAACTTTATTGAATTGTACATTGTGAAGTAAAATTATGATATTTTATATCGACGATGTTTTTATCATTCATAAACCAAATATAATTAAACCATAATTATTATTAGAAGAGTTCAGTAAACAACACAAGGTTTTGCAATTCTCAATCACTTAAAAACCAATATCATAGATTAACATAAACATCTCAAATAAATAAGGAACTGAAGAAATAGATGTATTCAGGAAACCAGCAGCAATAGACATTACATTAAACAGCACTTCATGCCATCCTGACGAAAATAAAACGGCCATATTCAAAACTGGATAAATAGACTNGGGCGAAATTTGATTAACTTTGTGGCTGTGCGAGCAGATCCTAGCGAAACACCAGTTTCCTGTGCTAAGCGTCTTAACGATTTTCGAGGACTGATCTGTAATCTTGCCTGAATATCCTTAACCTTTTCTTCAGTCAGCACAGTTCTCTTCGATTGCTTCTTCTTGTCACTCACTGAACCTGTGGCCCGCCACTTTTTCAGAAGCCTGTTTACACACGACTTTGTGGGAACTGGCGAGTCAGGATATTTCTGACGAAACCTACGTGCGAATTTTCTGTAAATGTTTTTCCTTGCAATAGTTTCGACAATAAACACACGCTGTTTAATAGTGAACTTCATTTCCACCGTCTGTCGACAGCTGTAAACATTCCACTCCACTTCCACAGCAAGACAAAGACTGACTTTTTAATGCAACCTCGGGTTCCGATTATGCAACCATCGGGGTAGGAGCACTGCAGTCGCGGGGAGGAGTTGCATCCGTTCTGCGGTGGTATGACTCACGGCAAATTGCAGCCGCGGCGCGCACTTGATTGTACGCACTGTATAAAACACAAGAGGGAGGACTCATTTAAGAACTATACACCAATATGGGAAAATATAATATATCATAAATAAATCGATTACTTTAGTAAAGGCCGTGCCGTAATCAGAATAGAGAATTTCTACATTTATGTATATAAACACAACCCTACACTAATAGACGGTCAAAAACTGACGAAAAAAATCATAACAATATATCATTCATCATGGTCATACAATACACGGACAAAACCCTGTAGAACCACCCAGATGCGCGCCCATAAAGACACCCATAAGCCCACACTGCCATGAGCGCCATGAGACATCAGTTCAGCAATAAACATGGCACACACCACAACAACCACAAGCCAGTCCGAACCACACACAGGACCAATACAATGCAGGTATGGCAAAGTATTGATCATCAGTATCTAATATAAAATGATTTAATATGATGTAGAAAATACCTGTATTATATTTGAACATCCAGTTATAAAATATTCATTTGTTTTGTATGAAACCAGGAACAAATATAGAATTTAACAGTTAATTATATTCGCAGACGAGCTAATGTAATGGAAGACGGCCGTCACGAGGACTCACAGGAAAACTATAATCAATCGAAAATTCTGTTGTTTTTAACAAGACGTGATTCAGATACTGATGCTTTAACCCTTACAAGACAGCGCATGCGCGTAATAAGCGTGAGGTATTTCCTTGAAATGTTGGTCGCCTTCGCTAATGATCATCAATGGACGAAACGTGCAAAGGGTTACTTTTATTACTAAAAAGCATTGTTGAAATAGATGGAATTAAATTGTAATTTTGCTTATATAAAGAATGAGAAGCCACTTTCATTGAACCATAAATAATTTAACGTGGATGGTCAGAGCGTTACTAAGCAACGGCTCGGTAAACAAACCTAAAAAATAAGGAAACCGTGTTCTCTATACATTCCGAGCCGTGCAAAAGCACCGAGATATAGGAAGTCTGTTGCCAGACAAGGCAGTGGCAAACATGCATTTACAATAATGGGAGACGATGTTTTCCGTGGGGTCCATGCAAAAGAATTTTCTTGAAAACAAAATGGCGCTGCAGTTCAGTTCTGTATTCTGAGTTCCAAGTTCTCGGTAGAAGATAACCACGGAAATTTCGTCGACCTGTGAAGACTTCATTCATGTGTAATACTTTGAGTGTGTGATTCAGTGAGACTGCTATAGTCCCTGCATTTTAATTGTGGTACCAGGAGAGGACCAGTGTGTGTGTGTGTGTGTGTGTGTGTGTGTACATCAGCGATAGCTCTGTATTTAAATGTGATTAAGAGAGAGTGACCAAGTTGCTAATAAATCCAATCATCCGAACTAAAACTCGTCATTTTCGTAGCGCGTGCCACTCTACATGTGACAGCACAAAAGGAAGTAACATAACATAAAGAATCTTACAAAGTTCGTGCCCTGACGACTGTAAAGTTTATCTTATATACAACAGAAACTTGAGGCAAATATTCAATTCTTGGAGAAGTTCGCTGAAGCGACTGGGTCCTCGGAATAGTTTCCATCTATTCCAGAAATGGTGTACCATTTCATAGTTGGGTACCGAAACGAAAGGCGAATAGCTACTGAATACACACACATGAACTGTTTTGAAGAGTACTATCTTCTGGAGTATAACGCCGTCTAGTCCCTTGAAAGTCAACCGACGTTTCGGAGGAACATATCGCCTCCATTTTCAGGCTGGAATTGGCCGAACAAAATACAGGTGGCAAGCCGAGATGGAGGCAGTTTTTTTCTTCGAAAAGTTGGTTGATTTTCGACGGACTACACCGCGTTATATACCAGAAAATTTGGTCGCGCCATAGCTCAAGTGGTTAGTTGCTGGCTTCCCACGGCGACGGCCGGTGTTCGATCCCGGGTCTGGTCAAATGGGATTTGTGGTGGACAAAGTGGCGCTGGGGCGAGTCTTCTCCGAGTACTTCGGTTTCTCCTGCACAATCTTCATTCCACAAGATTCTCCATCATCATAATCACCCGGGCAGGCTACAGTAGGCCAATCAGTGGCCGCCGTGCCGAGTGGACCCAGTTGGACTCCACCCCCACTAAGAGAATTTAAATATTATTTACCAGAAAATTTTATTCGTCATAACCACCGCTGTGAGAACCTCAAATCTTAACATGAAATGTATTCTTACCTACACAAGTAAATTGACATATTTTCTATACTGAATCATATCAAATTACATGCTTGGAACAAAATTTTGCGTGCCTATGTTGGCATGCTTGACAAAATCGTTTATTGTTGTTGACTGTTATGATTTAAGGTGGTCATGTGGTCAGGAACGTCACGAAGGTTCTCCAGGTGGGGATCACTTACAAACCTCTGCAGTTCGCCAGACAAGATACAAGAGCCTCTATTGCTATACGTCGTTGCATCCTACGTCATATTAATTTAAGTGTTAATTATGTACTTTGACGGGGCTTATTGTAAAAGCACTCTTGTAGGAAGAAATTATGTATGATGAAAAGTATTCTTACAAAATTGGGTTCCCCTTGAAGATAAGCTTCAAGGGTGAAACGTGCTTGGCTTTAAAACTTCAATAATTACATATTTTATAACTTGATAATATTCTTATATATTTTAATTTAAATAGTGTATCGGCATTAATTTCCTCTGAAAGTCCGAAAACATCATTTTGACTGAAGCAGTAAATCCAGTTGCCCCTTTGAATACAACTTTGCAGCATAACGAACATATTACATAGACTGAACTGTGTCCCCTTAAATAGCTGTGAGAAATATAAGAAATTAATTACTATTTAGAGCGCAGCAAGAAATAATTGTTACGTTCATAACATGTTTTTAAACCTGAACGCAAAGGTGCGTAGCAAGGAGATATTAAGGACTTTCGAGGGATGTAGAAAGTATTCATACTTAGCTAAAATGTCAGAACTGTTACAAATTATACAGGAATTCAATTACTATAATAGCATTTAGAGCTAGCAAAAAAATCGAGCTTTTACTTAAAACAACAACAAAAGTGGCGACATTTAACAATAAACATATTTGTTTATGTACAGTCTAAACGGCCAGAATGCTACTAGCAAGGTCAAAATAGCATATCCTGGCGTATTACGTAATGATATTTCTTAATTTTTCCCACATAAATAAATAAAATAAAAAATTAAGCTATCCCTGTTACAGGCCGTGAACGCCCATAGGGTTGTGAGTCGTCGAGGCGCCCATATTTTCTCTAAAAATCGGCTCCCAGATGGCGATAAAGTGTCAGCCTTAAGCGCAGGCCGCCGTCTGCCCAGGAAGATTCCTGGTAGTCATTTGTGCCCTGCTTTCGCGACATAATGAACATCCCCAAGGATCAACGAAACGAATTATGAGCAACCTGATCGTGCAAGGAAGTGACGATTCAAGAATCTGAAGAGAGTATGCACATTTATTTACACAAAGACAAGGTCAATTCATTGATAATTGGAAATCCTTGACGTAAAACTGGATACATGCACATAGGCTTGGCCCTGGGAATGGTACACGCGCGCGCAGGTCTGCGTGAAGTTTGAGAAGCCCCGCAACTGGAACACTGCATCACACCGTGACACACACACAACAGCCTTAAGTAGAACAGGTTAAGGAGTTCCCTACCAGCGTGTCTCCAGTTTACTTAACGAGGGGTTTAATATAGAAATTTTATCTTTATCATGGAAATACAGTAATTCAATTATTCTCTTTACATATATTACAATTCAAGATGCAGTCAAAGTAATGAGAAACAAGATAAAAGGCAAACTGAACGTAGAATTACTAAACACAAACACTTTTTATGCAATATGGATAATTTGTATACGAAATCTAAGATATTTTTATGAATTATTGGCTCTATTAGAATGTATAAGGAAGTTCTAATGTCCTCGACCCCCGTTGTCAAGATGACTTCACTAATGTTAGCTCTGTTTTATTAAATGTAAAACTTCTACATGAGGGAGTGATAATATTAGAATTTGGAATTAATATACTAAATAATACATATATTGTAACCCTGATGATGACCTTCCGAAGGTCGAAAGGTATTGCGCTGTTGAAGGAAAGTTATGATTAAGTAGGTGGTTCTTAACAAATATAGCAAATGTATTACAATGATATACAAACTAACGTGATAAAATTTGGATAGAGTCTAGCAAATTATTCATTTAAAATAATAAAACACGATAAGTATTATTCATGACTGAATGTCAACTTACTCTCTCCTGTTCGCAAATTCTTGCTGCCTGTAAACTGAAATATATGGAAACACTTCTAATATTTTCTTTCTGTTCTAATTGTGAAAGCAAATATAATTAAATAAATTGAATGCATAACTGATGGAAATATGATCATTATGTCATGTTCACATATAGAATAAAAAATATGAATAGCTCTTCAATGCACTTCGGACTATGGATAGCCGGAAGAAGAGAAACAGCAACTACAGGATTTATTCAATGTGTTTTCAACACAGAAAACACCATTCTTCAATTGTTATAGTCCAACAAAATCTCTATCTTTCTATAGAAATAGGTGTTCATCCGCCTGTTGCATAGTAACGGCTGTATTCGTTGACCGTTTCGAGGTCTCTTCTCGACAACGGGCCTATACGCCACAATATATTTAATTCGCATGTTCCGTCATTCAGGTTCCCATAGAATTGAATGTGTTCTCTTTCTGTTCGACTATGGGAACTGACGAAAACTAAGGAGAAGAGATATCGGAAACCCCAGTGTTAGTGATGATCCAAAGCGGCTCTAAGCTGAATACAGCTTAGAAGCAGTAGAGGGAGCAGTAGACTGAAGATAGTCTGTTTTTTTGACTGGGGTGCATTTACTGCTGACAACAATTCTCTAGCCACTGACCTTGAAATCGGAAGGAGAGGAACTTTGAAAAGATTTTTCAGTGTGGACGTTCAGAACCTTCCCGATTCGCATGAAAGAATGTTGTCTGTAATGTGAACTTCCCTCTTCCGATATTATGTTCCCTCCCCAAACTTCGCTGAGAAACTTTGACAATTCAAGAAATTTCAACCATTTCCTGCCCTTACAATGCATTGTGTCTTTCCATGGTCTCTCTGTGAACGGAAGGCCAATGCCAAGGCGCAAGGTCCAGTCTGGTATACTCCAATTTAATTCCTTATATTCTCGCATACCGCGTTAGTAAAATATATAACAAACTCATAAATGAATTCCCCTCGAATATGAGTATTCCAGTTCTGCAGTTCGTTAAACTATATCGCCATGTGTACCAGCGACTATAGGTGGGGTTTGGATTGGTTAATGGATTTACTGAACACTTACAGATCGTAACTTCAAATATCTATAGCGTTAACACTAATTCACACACTGTACTATTCGCTAAAGCACGCGTTAAGTCTTTCAGTGTACTGTCTTCACCAGTCGTTGCCTGGTAACGGATTTCAACAACGGACGTTCCCCTTCCTCTGTGTTCCCGAACTGTCCCCGGCCTCAGCTACCAGCTTCTGACAGCAACGGCTCACAACGACTGAACCGACCGAACTGCAGTTCTTCAACTCACTGACTCACTCACCAACTATTTAGCTACTCTCCGCTGCACTGCACTGCACTTACAAACAAAAAGTCAAAGTCACATTGCTATTGACGGTCGGTCAGTCGGTCAGTAAGTCTTGGTGTCGAGCCCCATCTGGGGCTCATGACCAGATATATATTACTGTTTGACAGTTACGTTCTTGTTTGTGTGGGGCACCCTCTCTGACGAGAGGACGGGTATGTCTTTTGTATATGCTGCTGGTCGTTGCCAGGACAGTCTTTCTCGGGTGCTAGTCCCTTGGGACTCGCGGCCATATTTCACTGTCTTAAATTTGAGACTTCCTTTTTCGTCGCCTCCTACGACTGGCAGGGTCACGGTCACATTGCCCGACTTTCCTACTTTTATGATTTTCGCAGTTAACTATATTTCGCTTTTATGTGTTTTCGCATCCGGCCCTTCTAATTTCGGAATGTTCACTTAGTTTTCTTCTCTACGGCGAAACGTTCAAAGTATAACAATACGTGTTACGGCAAGTCTAAGCGTGACGTCATATTGTCAGAAGCTTTCGAAAATTGCACTCATCACATCACAAAACGTAACAAATAATGCATAAAGCATTCCTTTGTTTATAACATGTAAACACACTTCACATATCAGAGCACAAATTTGCAAATTTTTAAAAAGGTAAAATATGTAAGCTCCAATCACAGTAGCCGAGAGGTCTAAGGCATGTACTGTCTTCGCTCGCTTGGAAACCGGGATCGTGGGCTCGAATCCAACTCAGGGCATGGATGTTTAGTTTTTGTGTGTGCGTTTTTCTGTGTTTGTGTACAGGTAGAGGCCTTGCGACGAGCTGATCACCCACCCAAGGAGTCCTACCGAATGTGTAAGATTTAGAAAAGCCGAAGTGAACGGAGAAGTTCATGGAGGTAGGCCTAGGCCCACTGGGGCTGTTGTGCCAAGGAAACAAATGTAAGTCCTGTGCTTAACAGTTTTAGCGCCATGCCATATAGACTCATGGGGAGTGGACGTATAGCGCCGCCATTCATAACCTCGTCAATATATGGAGGTGAATGGTCAACTTCACGCACCGTCCACTTTACCCCAGGGTAAGAAGCCTCCTGTACCTATCCGATAAGGGGCTGGGTGAACCCCAGAGACGGTCTGGACTCTGTGGAGTAGCCTGGTCCTCCGGGAATCGAATCCCGGCTGTCCAGCCTATGGCCCGTCGCTACACCGACTGAACTATCCCGACTTGAGAAATAGTTATTAAGCTAAATTATTGTAGCGTATATAGCCGTTGCTATGCAACAATCGCGAGAAGGAATATGCGTTGCTTGGTAACGGCCGGTAAACACGTCACCAATATTCGGGCTATCGTTAGACAGTCGCCCATAACAACAATATAAATACCGTTGAAAGCGGTGTTTTCTGCTGGGTCCGCCCCGAAGCTATATAACGAGAACCCCAGGTCAGCTGAATAGAACTGAGAGTAAGTTGAGAATTGGTAGTTTTGTTGAGCTCTGCGAGGGAGGTTTAGAAGAGATGGCGTTATAGTTGAATTGGGGAGTTCATTTGTGGGGATATTCGTTGGATATGGAGGACCTGAACGGGAGAAGGTGAAAAATCTGAACTGTTAATATCCGTTATCAGGAAACGGCTGTTGAAGACAATGCAGGCTGGAGAAGGTTTAATGTTTGCAACAGTGATTTGTAAAGTGTGGAGATTAGCGATACCGCTGTAATTAAGTGTAGCTCCCAAGTTGGATCAATAAATCAAATATACAATCCATACCCTGTCTATACTCACAAGTCTAAATCGTGATAATACTCCCACTTTCAAAACACAGTAAACTAACGGAGGTTACCTGATTCTAAGTAATATGGGCTTTGGGAAACTGATTGTCGTTCAGCTAGTCAGGAAATCTGCAGCCTCTGATTTTATCTGTTTGATTACTGTGTTCACATGTTGTAAATTTTACCACAGGAAATCTTCATGTTAACAAGGACCAACTATTGGAACTTTCCTTGAACCAGAACACTTCAGTTCACACCGTGCCACTTTTATATTTCAAGAGCAATCTTAATGTTCTCCTACCATATGCGCCCGAGGTTATCCTTCAAAAATTTAGTATGCACTTTTCGTCCCCATTTTATCTGCCGTTATTTCACTCCTTTCATCTTCCTTGTTTTCATCACATTAATGAAATTTTGCTACAAGCTCTGATGTTCCCAGCAAGTCACTTTCCTCTATCCTCCTGCATACCATCTCTCTTAGGTTCAAATATTCTCCCCAGAACCGTGTCCTCAAACTCACTCATCTGTGCTATTCCCCTAACCCNACGGCAGCACCCCCTAAGGCCAATTGGTTCTATAATTACCACCTGCTTTAACGCACTAAATATCCGCATTCTCCCCACAGAGCGTATTCCAGTGAATCGTATGGTTCCCAGAATAAACAGCGGCTGTTTCCCTAAGCAGCATTTACGGGCTGGGCTTTCCAGCGGAGATGTAATGTGTTTCCTGTGAGGTAAGAATTTTATATATTTTCAGAAGTAATTGAAACCCTCTAGGCCCCCTAAATGCCGAAGACGAAGACGAAGAAGAAGAAGAAGAAGAAAGAATTGGGGGTGGTAGCGGGAGACACTACATTAGAAGGGGTAAGAAATCGGAGATACAGATACTCCGCCAATGGCAGCTGGCCTCCGTTATATATATATATTGAATTTCGCTAATTTATGTAGACAATCCCCAAAATAAAACTGCAGTGATGATATGTTTAGTGAAATAACTATACGCTCACAAGGAGCCCAAATAATTACTTAACTCGTACGTGTCCTATCACATATAATAAGCGGCCAACAATTGTCTACTAGACAACAACTGATTTCGTTTCCAAGGTAACGTAGACAAGATCGGAAAGTGTGTGGAATATGTTTGCGCACTTCTCCTCCATAAAATCCTTAATATCCTGTTTCTGATGGAGTGTAAAATTTCTGGTACCAGTATTTAAAAATGTGTCAGAATGCAAGTTTTGTACTCTTATTAATAGGCTGAAAACTGGCATAAAATGGAATAAGCGTCGATAGAAGAAATCGTGTTAGGACGCCGGAGTTAATCAGTCAAATTTTTTATATCACCATAAATGGTAAGATTGTCCCTGTGCTTAACTAATTAAGCACTACGTCATGAAGTCGTATGAGGTGCCTCGGCGTTAACTGTAGGTGATTTGGTCAGCTTCACACCCCTACCGCTTTCCTCCCGCTGATAGAGCCACCAGTATCCATTGGATAGGAGGTTGGGTAGGTCCCAGAGACGGTGTGGACCACTTGGAGAAGAGAAAATTCTTCATCTTAACGGCACTCGAACTCCGACCCCTCTGTCATCCATCTCGTAGCCAGTCGCTGTATCGACTGCGCTCTCCCCATTCCTAATTAAACTGTGTTTATGAAGGGTCACCACTGCTTCAGAATTATAGCAAGAGGCTGAGCACTACGTGTAGGAATATGACGGACAGCAGGTTTATATGCGCCTAGCAAGTTGCCAGGAAACTTGTGACATTATGGTGGGTGTGTGGCGGACCAAACTTTCATGAAGTTACGTGCGCAGTTAAATTCAGTAACCGTTGCAGCAGAATGTAAGTATGTGGGTCACCGTGACTAGAAAAATGTGTGTTCATGTGTTCAGTCTTGATGACTATCAAATCTAAATGAAATGAACAGTACATCTCTGTTCTTGGATGTGATACCATATAGTCTGCTACAACTTTAAGGACGTTTCGGTGGAATATGCTGCATACATCTTAGGATCGATGATTAAATCAAGCAACCAAAAAGATTATGCATTCAGAAAGTGCGACTCTACTACCTTCTTGCTTGATTTTTTATTCGACTATGAACATGGGAAAATACTGTTACGTCACAGTGGGAAGTGCTGTTATGTCACCGCGGGGGAGGGGTGTTTACCGAGCGTGGCGTAATGATGGAAGGAGTGGGGGTATGTGACGTCACTCGCGAGACCGCAGAGTTCACGTGACCCGTACTTCCTGTTGCGCCATCCACGTCACAATATGTTTCTCCAAACGTCGGTAAATTACCAGATTAGTCAGTATTGTATCTTAGAAGACGGTACTCGTTGTAGTCACCGTTACCAAAAACCTCAGACACAGATTAAATTTTCATGGCTTCCGGAAATAGCGATATTTTCGCTCTGTTACGAATACATCCTTACGAGTAAAGGGCCACTCCATGGAACTCGTTACCGGCACACACGAATTGTTAATCGGACATGGTAAGTTTGTGTGTAAACTGTAAACCAAGAAAACTATATAATCTGAGGTCTTGGAAACAAAGGTAAATTTGTCCCTGTGCTTAATTAGTTAAATACTATTCCATGAAGACGTATGGAAGAGTGGAGGTATAGCCTATCTTTCTTGACCTCGGTACTAGATGGGGGTTTGTAGTCAGCTTTAAGATCCTGCCGCTTTATCCCCGAAGAAAGAGTCGATATCCGTTGGGGAAGAAAAAAGGCTGGTTGAACCCCAGACCCGGTCTGAAGGTTGTGCGGAAAGAAAAACTTGCACTATCGGGAATCCAACCCATACCCCGTCTCTGTACCGACTGAGCTATCCCGACTTATAATCTGTGATCTTACTTCGGCTAAACGTAACCTAACGACTCTGCTTAAATAAGCCACACCTTGTGAAGACTTGCAAGGAAATGAAGGTATAATTCAGGGTGTGTTCTAATTAATAATTAATCGCAGATGGTGGTGACTGGTTTGCTTCACGCTCAATCAGCTTTACCCCCAGTGTAAGAGCACCCAATATACTTTCGATAGCACGCTTGATGAACCCCAGAACCGACCTGGAGCTGCCGAGAAGAGAAAACAGTGCTCGTGCTTGGCATCTAACACCGGCTGACCTGTTTACCAGCCCCTGCTCTCGCCTCGCCACTATGTCGACTGAGCTTCTTTCGATGTTGTTACTTATACGCACATTATTTGTTCATTATATATTTAACAATGCCCTCAGTAGCTCAATATATAGCGTCCATTGATTGGCCAATCAAGAAGAAAATGGCCGTGTACAGATTACAGTGACTATTCTATAATTTACTTCGAGAAATTAAGAGGAACTTCTAAATATAGATCAGAATGTGAGACAGCCTGAATAAGGGGCAGTAATGCTGCCTGCTGGACAGGAACTTTAGGTACATGTCATACTTTTTGACGTTGTAAAGCCTCACCATTTGAAAGACTTTTCGTGAAATAGCGCAAGAGAAACTCGGCTAGTATACTTCAGAAAAGAATTTTAGTTTCCAGATCAAAATCCATTAATTTAGATTGAATTTTACGCAAAGAGATACTATTTATTTATTTCGAGTTTATTTAGTGACGTCTGTACCTCAGAGTATTTGGTGTCACGTGATGACATGGTGGGAAATAATGAATTGTAATGGATGCCAAAATAAGTTCTAAAGCTATTCCTGTAACAGGCTCTGGAGGTTAAAGGGTTGTGAGGCGTCGAGACTACCACATTTTCCATACAATCAGCTCACAGATGGCGGTGATGTTGTCAGCCTTACGCACCGGCCGCCATTTACCCCCAGGAATATTCCTGGTACTCATTTCTGTTAGAGACTGGATCGATCCCAAGGTCATAGTGCAGCTGGAAGGATTGGTCAAAGAGACAAAAATAATGACCTCATCGGGAATAGAACCCGCGACCTTCCGGCTTGTAGCATAGTGTCGGCCAACTACGCTGCCTCATGTCCCCCGAAAGAAGCTCTCCATGCAATAATTCAGTATCGAGGCATTCATATAGACGGCCTGAGAGGAACCACGAACGATTCTTAGTCACGATTGTTACTGATCCAGTCAAGAACTGAACCGCGATCCTCCCGGGTATAACTCGGAAGCACAATCGCTAGAGCCGATTTGCTGTGTGCAAAGAGATACCAGAACGTTATACTTGTGGAGACACCTGGCAGGCTTAACTGCAAACCAAGAAACAGCTCTGATATTTAGTCATTCATACGGGATGGTTTACTTAGGAGAACTGTAAAATGAAACCACAGCATGAACAAATGGAGAATAATGGAGCCACTTTACGCTATAAGACGGGGTGTCTGAATCTGCTTGTTGTGACTGGTGCTGTTGCATTAACCTAGAGTGGAGATCCTATTTGCATTCTGCGACGAAGCTGCAGTGCTTGCAGTTCACCTTGACCTACATCCACATGCAAACTGAGATGCGGCTAGAATGTTCATACACCATCCTCTCGTGAGTACCTGCTCTGTGTGCCTTCACATTCAACACATATTTGAGAAAAGCTACTCTCTCTTTCACCCTGCGTGCGGTGAATATTTAAGTTGACGTTTCATACCCTAAATTTCACAATATTAATTCTATCGAATTTAGACGCGTTTCTTTAAGTAAATATAAGATTTAGATTTATGAAGTATTTCCCTCCACGCATATTGAGACATGACGCCCGGAAGTCGGTATATTGAAGACAGAATACTTGTTGCTAGGCAACGACTTGGTAAACACATCGACACGGCAACGAATACACAAGCAGTAATCGAATAATTTCCGTTTATATTTAACGGTACTGTAAACATTCCTTCGTAGCAATAGAGAGGCTGTGCTTTCTGCGTGGTCGGTGCAAAGTGGTTATAAGGAAGAGTCAAATCGAGTGGAGTTTCGATACGTCACCCTGCCAGGATATGAGCTTGGAAGCAGAGGAATTGAATTGAGTGTAGTCTTCGGAATTGGCAATTGCAGAGTAATGACAAGAAAGAATTAGACTGTGAAAAGAAGACTTTGTGTGTGATTTGAAATGAGAGTGAAGCTCTTATAAATCCGTTGCCAGGATACGACTAGTGAAGACTGAGAAATCTAATGGGTGTGCAACAGTGAAATTAAAGTGTGTAGAATAGCGATAGCGCCTTATTACCTGTAGTCCCGAGTTATGCGAATGCAGAAGGTGCCAATAAATCCAATCATCCAATCCAAACCCCGTCTTATAAGTCATGCTGCAGATTCCTTCATCACAACAACCCGCACACCTAATGACGGCCGGTTAGGCCGGTACATGTAATGTTAATAAAGAAAAACGAGAAATGAATAGTGACCGACGTTGCACATAGACGGCAAAAAAAAAAGCGGCACGTAAAGCAGATCATATAATGCTCGTTCCTTTTCAAAAAAATAGTTTTCCGACACCCTCGCCGTCAGTTTTATCTTCAAAGTCGAAACATACAGCGCTCCGACATATATGCTACTTTTGACTTTCGACTTTAGTCAGGTTTGCCAGCACGTACAGGCTGATAAAGTCACCGTTACTGTATCACCGTTCTATGTTATGTCCGATATCCCTGACCTGGCAGCGTAGTATCGCGTCGTCAGTATTTAAGTTGTGGGCATCATTTCTACTCAGGCACATTGCTGGTTACAGAATGAGGAATTACATTTTTATTGAGTGCATATTATTGTGACATGAAGACACGTTGAGAGACGACCGCAAAACAAACAACTAGGCAACGGTCGTTGTTAGGTAACGGCCCGTATCAACAAGAGAGGAAGGATGGTTTTTGTGCCGTCCGTGCCGAGGTGTTTCGGTCAGTTGAGTTGACTCAGGTTGAGTTAAGTGGTTGATGAGTGACTGAGTTGGTGAGAGACTGGCTGAGGTTCGGTCATGGTGAGCTGCTGCAGCACAGTGAAAAGAAGCCATTTACAGTTCAAGACATTTTAAAATAAATTTTAATTCAATTTTAAGTAATTGTTAATCTTACCTAGAAACTTACACCTAATTTCTATTTATTTCAATATGCAACAAGTAGTACATGTATATAAGTAAACAATGAGAAGGGTACATAGAATATATCCACTTCACGGCTTATGTATATAAAGTAGACGTTAAGTGAATAACACTCGTAAAATTACGGGAAGTATTCGGACGATATCATGAGTTACAAATTAATAATTATTTTTGTAACTAAGAACACCTGAAGATGATCCTTTAAGGGTCGAAACATGTAGTGTGATTTAAATTAATAAACATTTGTAGCGTTAACGGCTGAATTTGTAAAATGAATATTATTAGCTGTTGCTGTTAGAAGCTGGTAGCTGAGGCACGGGAATAGTTCGAAAATCCGGAGTAAGGGGAACGTCCGTTGCTGTAAGCCACTACCAAGCAACGGCTAATGGAGACGTGACTATGGACACTATTATGTGTATCAGTGAACTGTAAAGTGTATTCACGCGCTGTATGAAAGTGTTCAATAAATTTAATTATCAGCCCAAACGCCGTAGTCACGCTTGTTCACGTGATGTTATGTATGAGGTTACATCTTGATAATATTTTCATTTTGCATGCATCAAATATATGAGAAATTTATAATAGCATTTGGCATGAAGGTCTCAGTGAAGGAGGTAGCTTGGAAGGCCTAGACTCAAACAGAAGACTGAAATGAAATAATTCTTACTGAAGTTTCATGTGAAGGTGTTGAGGTGCTGAATGGACTCAAGTGACTAGATACAGAGTTTCCTGTGTTAACGTTGGAACGACGTTAGAGAGAATCTTATAAGAGTTTATGGTATTACGGCGTACAGCCCCTTTTCTAAGCAGTAACCGCGGGACAACGAAAAATATTCACTGCTTGGAAACGGCTCGGGAAACATATTTGCGTGGCAACCGACACTCAAACAACAATAGAAACACTGTTCAAACGAGACTTTTCTGCAGTGGTCCGTGCCAAGGAGTTATAAAAATGACAGCTGGAACAAATATAGGCAATTGGAAGAGAGTGGACATTCAGCGAAAATTCGAGCCCGGAAGCAGAAAACCAGCCATTGTTAGAAGCCGTTAGCAAGCAACTGCAGGCTGCAAAAGAGTGATTTTGTAAAGTGTGGAAATAGCGGTAGTGTTATAGTTCTTTGTAGTTACGATTTCTTAGTGGTCAATAAATTGAATGACCAGTCCAAACCCCTTTCTATAGTCACTCCATACTTACTTACTTACTTACTCATGGAGCTGAGCCCTTCTAGAGGAGCCGCCAATTCTGCAGCTACTCAAGAATTTCCCAGCATTTTTGGAACCCGAAGGTTCATTACCGTGTCCACAAGAGCCCTCCACTGGTCCTTATCCTGAGCCAGATGAATCAAACCCATCCCATCCTATCTCCCTAAGATCCATTTTAATATTGTCCACTCACCTAAGCCTTGGTCTTCCCAGTGGTCTCTTTTCTTCTGGCTTTCCCACCAATATCCTATACGCACTACTCGTCTCCCCCCCCCATTCTTACTACATTCCCTGCCCACCTCAAGTTACTCCATACTACGTGACAATATTAAATTGAAGGCAAGTACGAAATAGTTGATCAAATTTTTGAGGTTGTTAACGGGTAGCATGGATTCAAGTTCCATGGAGTCGTATACCTACATACAGGAGCCATCCATTCCGTTGCTACTAGCATGGGCCTTGCCTCTGATGGCTATATTGGACTTGTGAAGGGTTTCGTGGACTACGTGTGCGTCACAGGCGACTACTCTGTAGGAGTAGATTCAACTACTGCCCCTTCACTTTCATCGATCCTTTCTGTTTGTGTTATGTAGACAGCACTTTTCTTTGCAATCCATGAGGGAGGGAGTGATTTCTCTAGGTCTAGACATACACGGAAGCTTAATATTTAAATAGTTCTTAGAGAAATATTGTGTGAACATGTGCAATCGATATAACTGATTTTGGATGGGGTCCCTTGAGCCTTCATTTTCCGCAAAAACACTGAGTTTCATAAGTCCCAAGTAGAAGAACATAGAGCGGAGTACATAAGGTACAGATGTCCTTGTGATCAATTACTAAATAAATTAATCAAGATTTATTTCTTTATTAATTTATATTATTATTATATTATTATTTTATTATTTATATTATTTATATATTATTTATTTATTTAAATAATTAAACACTGTGCTATGAAGACGTGTGGAGGTGTGGAGGTGTAGCTCCACCATTCTTGATATCGACACTAGATTGGGGAGAGTGGTTAGCTTCACGGCCCAGTCGCTTTACCCCTCTAAACATCACTGTAAGTACTGAAGTTTTCTCAGTCTTCACTAGCCGTTACTTCGTAGCGGCTTCTAACGGCAGACGTTCTCTTTCCTATACGTTCCTGAACTCTCCCAGGCCTCAGCTACCAGTTCTTCACTTCTCACAACTGCAACTGTCAACTGACTCAACCGACTCAAGTGAAATTAAAAAAAAAAAATCAAAGTTGTGTTACAACCAACAGTCAGTCGGCTAGTCTGTCTTGGTCTTAAGCCCCCATTTGAGCCCAAGACCAGATTTCTATTACTGTCAGACAATTGTGGGTTTGTTGCTGTTG
Source organism: Cryptotermes secundus (assembly GCF_002891405.2). Lineage (NCBI taxonomy): Eukaryota > Metazoa > Arthropoda > Insecta > Blattodea > Kalotermitidae > Cryptotermes > Cryptotermes secundus. Next base: position 342,454 of record NW_019731573.1, on the reverse strand, counting down.
GACGACCTGTCTGACGAGAGGACAGGTGTGTCGGATAAAATTGCTGCTGGTCTTCTCCAGTGTAGTCATTCTCGGGTACGAATCCCGCGGGACTCACGACCATATGGGTATTTTACTGTTTCAGATTCGAAACTTCCCCAAACTGGAAGGCCATATCCCCGTATTTGTATCCCCTAGGAACAGGATGGCCGAGTTTTACCCCAGGCACTGGGTTCCCTTTTCGTCGCCTCCTGCAACTGAACTACTAGTCCTCGTTATGCGTGCATATCCCTGACACGGACGTCACAACAAATGTTTCTTCCATTACTGCGTGATAAATGCTGAAGAAAATTAGGACAGCACTAACAGTGAACTTACTAGACAATACCGAAACTACACATGGACTGAAAGATACACCGCCCTAACTCCACTAAACAGTCCTGAGTAAAACCCCAATATAAGAATTGAAAGGATATCTAAGTGAACAAAAAAGTATGTGACTTACGCCACTGGCCGTAACTCATTCACGAGTCAGTACTTGTTGAATATATACATTTACTGCAGACTCTGCACATTATGTATAATAAGTGAGTGACAATAATTATTGCGTGTTCTGTCGTTACCGGGCAATAAGCATGTCCACAGAGCTGTTCCATAGCAACGGCTGTTGTTGTACTGTCGCCTGTTTACACAGTTGCTACTTGGCAATGGGTCTACAGGTCAATATAATTACATAATTAAAAAAATTGCTAACGAGGATTCGAAACGCATCCAAGACCTCTGTCGTATAAAAGCCCTGCCCACTGTCTATACGTATCTGCTTGTGTAAGCATTGAATTTCATTACGCCCTTCAGTGTTCTTAATTAAGTCTGTGGTAGGAACACGAAACACAAGAATTCAGTTGCACTCTCTTTCGTTACGCAAAAAGTCGTCACAAATATGAAAAGAAAAGCTAAAATTATCCCTATAGCAGGCTATGGAGGCATATAAGTTGTGAGACGTTGAGGCTCCCACATTATCTAGACAGTCGGCTCACAGATGGCGGTAAGATTGTCAGCCCTACGCGCCGGCCGCCCTTTACCTCCCCAGAAAGATTCCTGGTACTCATTTCTCTTAGACGCTGAGTCGAACCCAGGGCCATAGTGTGTCTGGAAGAATTAGGTAAATTGAAAAAATCCACCTCATCTTGACTCGAACCCGCGACTTTCCGGTTTGTAGCATAGTGACTCACGACCACGAGTAGTCCGCTTTTAACCAAATGAATCCACTGCGAACCTCGCCCTACACTGAACCAAGTAAAATTTATTACAAATTCTTTTTCTTTCCTTTATATTGAAAATTCTCCTACTCGCCATCACATAACCGCACTTTAACACGAAGCAGTACATCAGTGCTGAGAGGAACATGTAGCTTGCACGTGTTTCCACAGATGGACCTAGTGAGAAATGTCCGTATTATCTTCTTTCTTTCTCTTGAAAGGCCTTTATATTCTAGCACAAGTTTCCACAGACATTCAGGATCTTAAGAGTCAGATGGCTGAGATATGGAAGAACACTGCTGAACTGACACAGTTACCGAAGCGAAGTAGGACAAATAATTATTATTAAATAATTTAAAATATTCCTATGCATTTTTCTCTCTATATACCTGTGGCTCTACAGCTCCTTGTTGGTCCTTGGTCGCTTTTTCAATTTCCTAATTCTATACACAGTCGTTAGGACTCCTTGAAAGGGGGATCAGTCTGTCGCAAGGCCGCTACCTACAAACAAACACAGAATAAACGCACACAGACATCCTTGCCTTGAGCTGGATTCGAACTCCGATCCCAGCTTTCGAGAGAATGAGGGCAGTGCATGCTGCAGACAGCACGGCCACTTGATCGGCAAGTGTTCTTACAGCTAGTGTAATTGTAGTTACGTGCGCTTCATGCTTCATGCCGTTACACATTGCCACTGGTAAGGGGGTGTGCGTGACTTGTAGAAGGGGTTTCGATTGGATGCGTGGATATATTGACACTTTAAAGATTCAACTCAAGACTACAGGCAATACAGAGCTATCGCTGTTTCAACACTTTATAGTTAACCTTTCCACACAAATTAGGGTTCTCAATCTTCACTAGTCGTATCCTGACAAAGGATTTCATAACATTTTCACTGTAACTGCAAGTCTTCTTTGCACAGACTAATTCCTTCCTTGCCATTTCTTCTCAATTATATTCGTCTGCCATCTCAAGAGACTTCCTCCATTCCATCTCAGCTGGCTTTGGATCCTCGTTGTATAGCATCGGGTCGGCCCCACGGAGAACGTCGCTTACAGCAGTTCACTGTAGCACGCACTGAGTCTTCAGTGTCGGTAAGGACCGCGTAGAAGACACTGTTTCCTTAGTTGAAATGCAATGGTTGTTGTGTAAACATGTTTGCGGAGCCGTTGCGTAGAAGCGGCTGTTGCTCCTTTCGCCGTCGTTGTCTAAGAAACGGCTCAACATGCCACAGTCTGCTTAACGTTATTATAAATAATATCTCGAAAGAACTGTGGCTAGAGCCTTCAGAGTTACTGCAAGCAACGTTCTCTCATTGAATATCCTCGTGTGTCCGGGATTCCGTGACTAATAATGACGGGTTCGGGATTGGGTGACTGGATTTATCGGCACTTCTTTACGATTATAATCAGTTATGACAGCTCACAATCAATGACTGCTTAAAACGCGGTCTATTTCTTACTGGACTACGAGGGTCTTCTCTTCTGCCGTGACAGTCTTGGTTCTCATTTACTAATCGTTCACTTCTTCAGCTTTCGTTGTCCGGTGATTAACACTCCACAGCTGAACACCAAACTCTCTTACAAATGAACCCGCATGAATTCACGAATGAAATCTCTTCTATAAGTCGGGGCGCCGGGAATCGTAGCCGGAACCTTAGGATCTGTATCCAGGAACTCTTGACTACTAGTCTTGAGAGGCGGTCTCTCTCCTGTACAGAACTCTAAGAAAACGTGCCTCATATCGCTGACCAGGACACTAGGTCACTGACAAACAATACACGACCTCCACGTGAGACTTTCGTGTTTCACTTCGTAAAGAACTTCCAAAAACTATCAGAAACGCATTTCACTCGTAGGCCTATTGTCTTCCCTTCAGCGGTAATTTGAGGCTAGAAAATACAAGGAAGGGCGACAGAGGCAGGAAGAACTTTGTCTTTTCGCTACAGACGAAAATGTTTGTCGCTGAACCTGTAATAGAATTGCAGGTCGGGGCGAACATATATTTCTCTCAGTCTGGAGAGTTACCTCGACTTGGCACAACATTGTGGAAGTTGTGTCTTCAGACGATGCAGCCCACAGTCGCCCTCTGTGTGGCAGCAAAGGAAGGTGCGCGAGTAGAATCAAAATAATAAAAATGATGTCCTACACAAGTGCGACCTCAAAAACGTGATACGAGCTTCAGAGAACTTGCACTTAAAAAACTTCTAGAGCACAGTGAGAATGGGAAAAGCAGGTAGAAAGGGTTCGATCAATAAAGAATCATTTCTTTCTCGTTTGAATCATATGCTTCTCTTTTATTAGTTTTTCTTGTGAGTTCTGACCTCTTTCCTTCGTAATATAAAAGTAATCTTCCACAGGAAAGAAAATAAGTAATTGTATTACATTTTTTTCCAGAAGGAGAAGAAATTATATTACAATAATATTCTCAGACTGCTTTATAACTAAAATGAGATCTATACACAAAATATTTTGTTGCTTTTCCGCTATAAAAGCATTTGCTTACTAAGGCCATGTCAACAGAATGAGTAATTCTGTTTGGTAGGAAAAAGGAAACTTAATTCTAGGATTTGTTTCTGAGTAGTACAGTAAAATTTCCTTGGTCTTCGTGTTATTTATCTTAACCCCCCCCTTCTCATTAAACATAAAAGAAAATACCCATAAGTCCACGCATCGTAATTTTGAGACTCTAATAGTCGCCTTCTGTAAAACAAGAAAATTCGTTGCCCTCTTTGCAGAATCTCGCTACTGAAATTTTCCTAAGTCGCAGTCAATCCATTCCACGGCCTCATATCCCATATACACGTACTTAATACCAGCTTTAATATTATCCTCCTAATAAGCCTGACTCTACCAAGTTGCTATCACTGTTACAAAAATCACTTTCTCGTACTGTGGCGTGTAGAGTCGTTGCTATGCAACGACGGTGAGATGGGGGGATATGATGGTGCCGTTTTCGGACAACACCTCCGTCAACACGTTCCCTCAGCTACAGACACGACAGTAACACAATTACAGCAAGAGAGGAACGATGTTTTTCTGTTCCTCGCCGCAGTCGTTGCTAAACAACGGCGCGGTAAACACATCTCTGCAGTAACAAATCCAGAAATAACGGTAGAAGAGCCATGTTTTCTGTGTGGTCAGTGCAGAGATGTTATAAGCGAGGAAAAGGTTTAGAGTTTAGTCAGATCTGTACCGGAGGCTGTGAAAAGCAGACTTGAGCACTTGAAGCTGAAGACTCTCCATTGTTAGACGCCGTGTTCAGGGAACGACTGGAAAAGGCTTAGCGGGGTACTGTGATGATTTGTGAATTGTAGAGATTAGCTGTGGAATCGTCTAATATATAAATGGTCAGAAAGTCCAATATCCAATCCAAACCCCGTCTACAGTCACTAATGTACATGACAATACTAAATAAGGATGCATAAGACACGGACCCTCTCTGTGGTCTAGTGGTCAGAGTTCCTGGCTACAGATCCAGATGTCCGGGTTCGATTTCCGGCGCTACAAAATATTCTGAGAATTAGTGGATCTGGAACAAGGTCCACTCCGCCTCGTAAGAATAATTGAGGAGCTATTTTAAGGAAATATAGGCTCCGGTCTAGAAAACCGAAATTAACGGTCGTGGGGATTCGTTGCTCTGACCACGCGACATCCCCTATCCGCTAAAATTGGCATTAACTTCGCCGAAAAACGGCGTTCGCTTGGTCGGTATAGTTCGCTTGCAGACTAAAACCACGGAGGTTTCTTTTTATTTTTGCATAAGACTCTGTGTCATTGAATTTACATATTTCATAACCGAGCATTACTCCGAATGAGAAATCCGATATCATAGAAATCTTTCGAAATTCGTGCAAGTCTCTTTGATAGGACGGAAACTACTGTACAGGCGTCAGGTGACCTCCGTCGCTTGATGTCATAAGTTTTTTCAGACCCTGCAGTTCAAAACCAACAAGAGTGATTTCCCAGAACCAGTCCCTGTCCAGATCAACAGTTCCCGTGGGATCCAAATACAAACTAAAAGAGAGTTTGGCTACAAGGCGCCCCCCACTCCCCTAAATTTTCCCTCAGAACATAACGGATTTAAAATACGAGAGGATGGGTTAAAGAAAAGATAAGCGACTGTTATTCCACTTTCAATCAGAACATAATCTGTTATGTTACAAACTCTATTCCACTATGTTAAAATATATATTAACACACTATAGCCTAAGGGTTCTTTATTGCAGCTTCTAGGCCCGTTACTGGGTAACGACCTCGAAACAAACATATAAACAACATCCGCTGTTAGGTAGTAGATTCTTAATAAGCAAAAATACACAGCTCTTACTGAGTAACGCCTTCACAGACAAATCGTAGGTTCCCACAGAAACGTTTGGAACACACCAATAATCGGTGTTTTCTACGCGTTCCCTCCCGATGGGTTATGAGTTGAAAGTCAGTCTGTGCAGAGAAGACAAGGAGGCTGGGATGAATTGGCCCCCAACCTGGGAGTAGTCAGTTGAAGCACTGAGAGATTCGTAAGAGAATCTGTAAAGAGAAGACTTGGTCGGTGAGATGAAGGATCTCTATTGTTAAGATCCGTTACCGGAAAACGGCTAATGATAACAGACTGAAAAACTTAGCGTGTACTGTAGTGATTTATAAAATGTAGAAAATAGAGGTGGCGCTATAATTAAGTCTCGTCACGTATCGTGTGTTGAAGTGCTCAACAAATCCAATACAAAACCCCGTCGATAGTCCCTCAAAAGCCTGGCAATATGTACCGACTACCTTAATATTCTAAATCTCTAAAGACTGCCTTTAGTGTGTGTGTGTGCGCGCGCGCGTACCTGCGTGCTTATCGTATGATTGTCACAATAACCAGAGACTGTTTCCCTAAACAACATTAACCGGTTGGGCTCTGTAGTGCAGTTTTAACGTATTTCCTGTGAGATTCCAACTGAATTTATATACAAGTATCGTGACATGTAGGCACATTGCCAAGTAGCAGCTGTATAAACAGATGGCAGCACAACAACCGTTGCTACAGAACAGCTAAGTAAACACGTTGTTTCCCTGGCAAAGGGATGACACGCAATAAAGGAAGAAACGTTTTCTGTGTGGTCCATGCCAGAACTGTATAACGAGAACTTGCTTGCATTAAAGTTATGGAGGAGGATTCGAATATTTCCATCATAACCCTGTGAGTCGAGGGAGGTGACGAAAGGGGAACACAGTTCCTGGGGGTATAACTGGACCACCCAGTTCCTGCAGAATATAAACAAAGGGACCTGGCCCTCCAGGTGAGCGATTCTTGAATCTGAGACAGTAAAATAAGGCCAAAAGTCCCTCGGGAATCGGACCCGTGAATGACTCAGCTGACGAGGACCAGCGGCAAATATAAACGACAGACCCATATTCTCACCAGGGAGGATTTTACATAGGGACTATAACCCTAAGTGTTCAGTTGAAAGAATATAGTAGTCGTGGACCTCAAGGAGCTTGGCGCCAAGACGAATTGAACGGCGATAAACCACCAGTCGTAAAGTAAATCTGGCTCTGGCCCTGCAGTTGTGAGATATGAAAAGCTGAGGTCGGGGACAGTTTGGGAAGCCATAGGAAAGGGAGCTTTCTCCGTTGGAAGCCGTTACCAAGCAACGGCTACTGTAGACTGAGGATACTTTGTGATCTGTAGTTCAGCGAACTTTTGAGTTTGTATATCAGTGATATTGTAGTTATTTGTAGTTACGAGTGTATCCAATAAATTTGATTATCATTACCAATCCTGTCTACAGTCACTAACATCTGACAATATATTGTTGAGAGTCAATTTACTCTTTGAGGGTTAAGTACAAGCACCTCAGGAGACCGGATTTAAACCAGTCCTTTAATTATAAATATATAAATGGCCACATTCTCCGACTTCTGTATGTTCTAATGCACTTAGACAATGGGGATGCTGATTACAGTAACGGAACATAAACTGAGGGTGTTATGAAACAGGGTGCTGAGGAGAATATTTGGACAGAAAGGGGATGAAGTGACAGGAGATTGGAGAAAACTGCATAATGAGAAACTTCATAACTTGTACTTTTCTCAATTATAATTAGAAAGATAAAGTCAAGGAGGAATAGATAGGCAGGGCATATAGCACAAATGGAGATAAGAATAATGTATATAGGATATTGGTGGGGAAGCTAGAAGGAAAGTGACCACTAGGAAGACCAAGACGTTGGTGGGTGAATAATACTAAAATCAATGTTAGGGTGATAGAATGGGATGGTATGGACTGGATTTATCTGGATCAGGGTATGGAGCAGTGGAGGGCTCTTGTGAATACGGTAAAGAACCTCCGGGTTTCTTAAAATGCTGGTAAGCTCTTGAATAACTGTATAATTTGCGGCTTCTCAAGAAGGGCTCAGCTTCAAGAAGTTATTTGGTTAATTAATGCAACATTAACCCCACTAAATTATGCTACATGTCTAGGGCTACGGAGAAGTGCCAACCGGTAAGGCGGCATCATGGTTGTCGCAACTGTCAAAAACTCTGTCGCCCATTCTGCAATTTACAGTTCAATACAACAGCCATATATAAGGCGCACGTTACCGAGCATCTGCCCTCATTCAGAAGGAAGAAATATTCATCCGAAGTCTGCTTGCTGCAACTGCAGCTCTGTGAGACATGCAAAACTTACCAGCATGCAGTCACTGGAAAAAGCAGGCAGGCACAAGTGTGACGTCACAGCCCTACTAATCACCACAAATTTTGAACAGCAGTTCGCAGCGAATAACACAAGCTGAATTATCGCACTCCTGTCAGCTAAATCAAGGTCGTCCACATGGGACGATCAGAAAATTATCGGCAAATCTAGGATTTCACTCAATTCTCTGGAATTCCCTAAATTGCCTTCCTTTAACCACTTTGCAATGACCGAACAGAAGACACCGTTTCCAAAAATTCCCCCTATTATTTTTATGGGCTGTTACCTAACGACAGCCCGGATATGGTTGACATATTTATTTCTCCCCACGGGAAAGTGTTTACCGAGAAGTTGCTCAGAAACGGTCGTTGTAAATTCGCAGACTGCATAGTGACGGCTGTACCTGCTACACTATCATTTGTTTCTGCAGCGTCTTCTAACTTTAGATCCACCTCTTATACTTATTATGCCGATCACAGTGACGGCGCGGTCTAAGGAAAGGAATGTTTTCGCCCACCCGAACGCTGGGATCGTGAGTTCAAATTCCACCCAAGGCATGGATGTTTGTCTAAGTTTATTCTGTGCTTTGTGTTGCCCTCTGTAGGTAGCGGTCATGCGTCGGGCTGATTCCCCGTCCAGGGAGTTCTACTGTCTTAAGGTTAAGAAGCTGAAGTGAAACGAAGCATTTGACGGATGCCCTAGGTTCAAAGTGGGAGCAAGAGTAATAAAGACAGGCAGGGCTTATAAAAATTTGTAAATTTTTTCGATAATTTCTATTAAAAGTAAACTAATGGCTTCTATATTGCGCGAAATTCGTAAAAAACATTTCTTTTGAAGTGATTAAGCCTTTTGAGGAAACTCGAGTGGCACGCTTAAGGACACCGTCACAGTGAATACCAGCAGGGCGAGCTGATGAAGAAGGGTGGGGCTTGTGGTACATGTAGCATGAAAGAGAGATGATAAATACTTATAAATATTTCGTCTGGAAACATGGAGTGGAAAATCCACTTTTGAGATCTACTAGTACGTGATGCGTTCCGTATATAATGCCTCCTATTTTTTTTTGTGTTAATATGTAACATCTGAGCTGGATGTTGGTGGTGTTGTAGTAAAGGTTGAACCTTCCCGCCAATGTACTGTTAGTTTGGTTGTCATGCGACAGATAGCGACAGCAGAGCAGTCTACCAAAATGGCGTCTGACATAGAAGTGCGTATGAAAGAGAAATGTGTTATTGAATTTCTCACTGCCGAACAAATTGTACCCATTGACATCCATCGACACTTGCTAAAGGTGTACGGAGACAATGCAGTGGATGTCACCACAGTGAGGCGGTGGGTAGTGCGTTTCAACAGTGGCGAAAATGAAGTGCACGACAAGCCACGCCATAGGCGTCCCTGCTCAGCTGCCACACCTCACAATGAACAGCGCCTCATCCGAACAGATCAGCAGATAACGACGAAGGACTGTCAATTCTGAAAGCTACGAGACGACGCTGACTAAGCTGAAAGCCCGCATTTTCCGAGTCAGGCCAAAGAAGCAGACAACCTTTCGCTTGCAACACGATAACGCTAGACCCCATACCAGTTTGGCGACCACCGCGCACATTGCCAAGTTTGACTGGACTGTCCTACTACATCCACCTTATTGTCCCTATTTAGCACCTTCAAACTTCCATTTCTTTGGGCCTAAGAAAGACGGACTACGTGGGCAACATTTTCCAGACAACGATGCTGTCATTGCAGCTGTAAGAAAGCGGCTAGCCTCTGCTGGCGCAGACTTTTACGGGCGCAGCATACAGGCTCTTGTTCATCGCTGGCAAAAGTGCATAACGAATGGTGGTGATTATGTGGAAAAATAACTGTAAGTAGCTGAAATCTTGCTGTATGTAACTGCAGTACTATGATTTCTGTATCTGTTGTAGTTTTCTTTAAAAAAAATAGGAGGCATAATATACGGAACGCCCTTAGTAGTTTGGAAGATAATATAACAATGGATTATAAAGTAATAGAAAACTAAGGTGTGGATTAGATTAATCTGTCATGTTGTCACGTGTATGGTGACTCGATTTATTGACCACTTATGCACTCAACCTTTACAGGTCGCTGACACACACGGGCTAGTATCCTAAGTCTGTTACAGTCTCCACTAGCCGTTTCGTAGCAACAGATTTAACACAGGAACTGTGAGAGTCTTAATGAATTACACACTCCAGATATCACACATAAATTTTTCTCTTTGAAGCCGGACTTGCAACTGAGCCCTTTCGCATCTAACTATGTGCCCCAAATAGACCCGCTTTTAACATCTCGGTACGGACCACGTAGAGAACACCGTTTCTCTGTTGCTGCGGGAACGTGTTTACCAAACATTTGCCTAGAAACGGCTCTGGTATATTTGCCAATCTCGCGGTCGTTGCATAGCAAGGGCTCTACACGTTACAACATGATAAAGATTATTGACTTAATGTTGAGAGCACTCTAATGCTTCGGTGGCATATACCAGACCGTCTGAAGGAACGGCGTGTCAACTGAGTCAGTCAAACGTACGTGTACCGTGTATGCATATTTGTGCTTATTGGCTTCAGAGATAAAAACACTGCAATGATATATACACGTAAATTTAGGTTGCCTCTGATAACGTTAAGATTGTGTTACGTTACGGAATGAACGACAGGGAACAAAGAGTTCGACTCCCGACAGAGGTGGAGGTTAGTATCTTTACAATATCATGTATAACGGTCGTGGGACCCACTCAGACCTCTTTTCAGGGCGTACCGCCGTTACATCCGCCGCTGGTAAAGACACTGGGTCTTGCAGCTTACTGTTCGCCATCTTCTACCGAAGTTAAGAATGCCCTAAGCTACCATCTCTACTTCCCCCATAGATTTTCATGGCGTTACTTCAGGAAACTTGACTTTCTGCTGAAGAAAAATATGCACTAAGTTTTTCGTCTTGATGCTTACTTAAGATTCACAGTTTCCAGTTCCTGCTTCCACAGAGTGCTGGAAAAAATAATTGGGCCTAAAAGGGACGAATTGAGAGAAGGCAGGTGATGAATTCACAATGAGGGACTTCATAACTTGTACTTATCGCCCGATGTTATTATAAAAATTAAGTCGAATAGGATGAGATGGGCAGGGTACAGAGCATGTGTGGGAGAGGAGTGAATAGAGGTATTTAGTTTTAAAAGATACATATAAGAGACCACTAAGAATACTCAAAAATAGATGGGAGGATAATATAAAAGGCATCGTAAGGAAAGATATGCGGATTTGAACTGAATTCTTCTGACTCAACACAAGAATCGCCGTTGGGCTCTTGTAAACGCTGTAATAAACCGTTGGTTTTCATAAAACAGCGAGATTCTCTCTCGAAGGACATAAAAATCTATCCTTGTAACAGGGCGGCGAGGCCCATAGGGTTGTGAGACGTCGAGGCTCCCACATTTTCTAGACAATCGGCTCACAGGTGGCGGTGAAGTTAGACTTTGGCGCCTGCCCATATTTGCGCCTCATGAAGTTCCTGGTACTCATTTCTGTTAGAGTCTGAGTCGACCCTATAGTGCGGATGGAAGGATTAGGCCAATTGAAAAATCCAATGACCTCATCGTGAATCAAAATTGCGACCTTCCGCCTTGTTGCATAGTGCCTCAATCAACTATGCTACAACTTTATCCCAGGAAGGACATAACTCACTGAATTAGTTAAATTGTTTGTATTGCAGTGCGGAAGTTTTACGTCAAATTTATTATCGTAAGTTAAGTCCCTGAACTTCTTTTGAATGCTTAACATGGCAGTGGCTTCTGCTTCAGCAGTCTCTAACTATAGCAGCTGATATTCAGTAAGTGATTGTTTCATTAAGGTACAAGTCTTGTTCTGCAACCCAGCGATTCACTAGCAAATCCTGCCTCAAGGAGCATTCATGACGAAACAATATCTTTGAAGAGCTGCTCACTTCGCGTTGTGCTGTATACTGATGAACTGTTTCGAAATGAAACAACGGTAAGGTATCTGTATTTCTGTGCACATCTCAGCTCACAGCTGCTTTAATCACTACAATGTTCTTAATGGCGTTAAATTGAAGCAACACATCGTGTTTATGTAATTTCCTCAGCAGCTGCAGCCGTATGGTTTGTGCTCAGTCTCTTACTTTGGACTCTTGGCAGATTTTTCTCTTCTCCGTAGCGTCTAGACCGATTCTGGGGCCAACACAATGCCCTCTCCAGTGGGTAGGACGGGCCCTTTCCCCCAGATTAAAAATGGCCAGAGCTTGAAAGAAACCATTCACTTATATCTTGTGCCGAGGCTAACAAAGCACCGAGCTTCCACCCTCGCGGGAGAGTCAGTATGTCACAAATGGAAGTAAAACAGCTGTAAGAGACATAATGAGTTTCCTATGAGTATCACTAGACCGCCTCTGTGGTGTAGTGGTCAGCGTTCCTGGCCACAGATTCAGAGGTTCGGATTCGATTCCCAGCGTTACCAGATTTTTTTCTGAGAAGTAGTGGGTCTGGAACGGAGTCCACTCAGCTTCGTGATGATAATTGAGGAACTACTTCAAGGAAATAGCGGCTCCGGTCTAGGAATCTGAAACTAATGGCCGTGGGGATTCGTTGCGCTGACTACGCAACACCCTCTATCCGAAAAATTTCTCACTAAACTTCGCCGACAAGCGGCGGTCGCTCGGTCGTAGTTTGCGAACTAAAATCATTTAGTTTTTTTTTATGGATATCACTAGATACCAGCACAGCCCAGTTTTATGACAGTCTAGGTAGTAGACACGCATGCGCGTGTTCAGAGGCTGGTTGCAATAGTCAAAATGGCGACTGTTTTTGAGGTATATACACTACAGACTGGCAGTATTCTGCTGTCCGTTTCATGTGGGCAAAACGGCTCAATGCAAAGGTTATTCATAAAGAAATGCTTTTTGTTCACTGTGGGAAGTCACAGCAGGATGGCAGACTTTTAGCTGATGACCAAGAGGTTGAAATGGAAGTGCGGTAATGGCTGAGACAACAGCCAAAATACTTCTACGTTGCAGGTTTCGACTCACTGATAAAGCGATGGGACAAGTGTATCAAAGTTTGTGGAGGATATGTTGGGAAATGCGAATTTCAATGTTATTAGAACAAAATATCGAAATGAATAGTTAATTGTTATTGTTATCAAATACAATTTTAAATGTTTTCCTTGTTTGTAGCTTTAAAATTCCATCGGCTTCCTGTCACTCACAACGATCAGCATTCCTTATCATAGTATAACTTTGCGTGCCAGCATATTTTCCTATAAGAAAATTTTAATTCATAACAATAATAGTTGTCTTTCCATTTTATTATTTTGTTCTAAATAAATTAAAATTAATTTTGAATTATTTTACTTAATATTCAAGACTGCATATGATATAATATCCGGTGTTAATGTTACAAATGAAACACATCACTTTCCTCCCTAAACAAATCAAAACATTGGATGAATATAGGGGATTAAGAGCTGGAAGGTGGTGTGCTAATATGAAAGACTTGCCTGGTGATGGCCTGAATGGACGAAATATATTGTAGAGAGAAAACTGTATAAATTTATTAAATTTGTGCATGAATTATGTTGTCGGAAAGTGTATAAATAGTTCACAGACACTAAAGACTTAAGACACATTATCTCTAATCTGAATAGTATTTCCTGTCAAACAGAAAACACAGAGCTTCTACAGTGCAACAACAAGTCTCTTAATGCTCCTTAAGAGAATATTCACTTTTCTCTTTCTAGAATTATATGGAAGACATACGATGTGGAAAAAATGCTAAACTTTTCAAACCCTGAAACACACTGTACATCCATGCTTCAGAAGTTTAATGTTCGAGACTAAATTTCACATCAATACAGAATGAAGGATAAAATAAAATAATTTTATGTTTAAATCTCTGTAATTCAGACTATTATATACTCCGCTGACCTTGCAGAGGAAACTGTTGAAAAATTTCATCAGTAATATATAATCTCAGTAATTAAAGTGTTTTGTAATAAATGCAAAGTGTATCCTAGGATACTCAACTGTGTAAAGTCACAATATGCTGCTTCTGTATAGAAATCCCATCTCTAGCTGATATAACCTCCACGCTTTTGTACACGGAATCACGATTTCTCTGTTAAGAATGAAAATCCTTTTCGGCAAACACAGAGACTGCCATACCAGTTCAAGTTCAGCCACCTCTCAATGCCGCATGTTTTCGCCAGAATTCAATGCTGCCATCTCGCCTAAGGAATACCAGCCACTCTCACTGCAGCTTGGCGGTCAGTACTCTACCACTACAGCTATCTGATAGAGAAATTCCATACTGCATGTGGATGGAAGCACCGGCACGCCTACGACTGCCGCTTTGCTGTCATTTCCGGGACGACCACCGCAGCTCTCTCAGAGAGAAAGTCGAGCCTGCCTGCCGACTGAAGCACCAGACGCATTGCCGCTTGTCGGCCCTCAGTCATGGAATTACTATTACAACTTTCTGGAAGAGCAACTCCAGTTTGCACGCTGACTGAAGCTTGGGAATCTCTTTCACTGATGCTCAGCCATCAATCCTGTAGACTGCAGCAGCAGTTATTTGCTAAGGACTGTCCATCAAGTGCATGACCAGAATGTTGCTCACTGTCGCTTGGTTTTCACTCCAGCAGCTATTACTATAGCTCTGTCGTAGAAGAGGCTGACCTTGCTACATGCCTATTGAAGTGTATGTACCCCTCAAAATGCAGCCTGGCGGTCAGTCCTGCAACTGCTACTAAAACTTCCTGGTAAAAATTTCGAGTCTGCATGCAGACTGAAGGAGGTAACTTCTCTCGCTGTCTTAAGGCTAAAATCCCGAACTTTCTACTACGGGTTCTTCCTGTTTGGGACATAATGAGGTCCTGATAGCAAACCTTAGGCTTATATAAGACGGATAGTCAGTGAATACGTCACAAATGGATATAAAACGTAAAACATATGATATTCGAGCATGGGGAAAAAATTATTTCTCGACATATCCTCCACTAACATTGATACACCTTTCTCATCGCTTTACCAGTGCGTCGAAACCCGCAGCATAGAAATCTTTATACTGTCGTCTCAGCCATTTCCGCACCTGCGTTTCATTATCTTCGTTGTCAGCGAAACCTTTGCCATCTAGCTGTGAACCGCTTTACGCTATAAACACTTCTCAACACAAGTAGGACACATTTATTTATGAATATCCTTTTCGTTGAAACACACAACATAATGCTGCTCTTCAGTAGTATACTTCTCTAGTACGGTCGCCATTTTGACTACCGAAACTAGCCTCTGAACAAGCCCATGTGCGTCTGCTAGCTAGACTGTCATGAAGCTAGATTTTGCTGCTACCTAGTGATACGCAAAGAAATATACAGTAGAACTTGGTTATAACGTCATCAAAGGGACCTAAAAATAGTGTCGTTATAAACGAATGTCGTTGTAACCGAAATGGACACTTCCACAGTAGCCTTATGTTAGTCACGTAAAAATCTACCAAAAACAGAGTTAAAATGTTGCATTTTTTAGTGAAATACGTAGTTAAGTACAGACTAACGTAACATTAACGTGGAATTGCCCAAATGTGTAATATCAAAGACATATTACAGTGCTTTTCACTGACAATACACACCGCACTAATACTGTATATTAAAGGTAGGCCTACTCACCAAATTACAGTAGATTACATCAATTGTTGTGCCTTACTGTACCTAGATACGAGTACAGTAATCAGTTATCTTCATCTGTTTCCTGTTACTTGCCCAATACACACTTTCTAAATTACGTTCAATGTCCATATCAGAGAAATTCAGGAATGAAAATGACGTTACATACGAGGTTGATGCATTTGTACATGTCGTACTAAGCAAGGTATAAAAACAGTTGCTTTATGAGGAATTAGTTCGTACCATTGAATATTTGACGCAATAGACAAGGTGTCGCAGAAACCGATGTTGCTATAACCAAGTTTTACTGTATTTCTACATTACAGCTGTTTTACTTCCATGTATGGCCTAGTTACTAGCTCTCCTTCTTATGTACAGATACATAGGCAATGGTGGCGAAAAACATTACGGAATGCAGACCCGTGTGCAAATACTGGTTAAGTGAATTAACGGCACTTGTTTAGGAACGGTAATAGTAGTTTCGAATGGACTGTAAATTCATAAGCGAGACACAGCTGAAGCTGTTCCTGTAATCGCTAGCAGACGTTTCCACCTGCCAGCCCAGTGCAGTACACAACAAACTTGGGTCGATAAACCCCAGCAGCCAGGGGAGGGTGTCGCTTGCGCTCTATGTGCCTCCTCTAATGGCCAAACTTCGAAACAACCGGCAACCTGTACTGCTAGTCGCATGGCTGCGTTCTGATTTGACAGAACAAGTTACACAAAGTTCTCTGCTGGAAAGTGAGTTGTATTATTTGTGGCACGAGCAAATCCGCTCCTGTCACCTCTCGGAACTTTTGGCCTGAAAGTATGACATTGTTTATTTATTAAAATGGCATTCTTCATTAACTATTTACGTTGAGCAGCGTCGTCCATTAGAAGCTAATAGTTGGTAATTTGTTAAAGACATTCCCAGTATTTGTGAAAGCCAAAGAAGCACGCGAACAGACAGGGTTCTGAGCCATTCCTACTCACTTTACTATTTGTAATATAATCACAGTAGTACCACGTTGTGGAATGCAACGACGTGCAGCCTGCTAAATGCTTTAAGGACGTTTTGGAGGAACGTATTTGCTTTAATTATGAGAGTTGAGCAAGCAAACCAGCAACATTTGGGGCTATTTTGCATGATGCTTATTTGGTGGGCTCATTTTTCAACCCTGAAATCAGACGAATGTTTCTCCGAAACGTCAGTAAAATTTTACCTGAATATATAGTGTCACATTCCAGAATAAAATAATTATTATCCGCAGCTGTGGAAACTTAAATCTCACAGTGTTTTAATAACAACTCAAATCCAAATTAGCTTCATGTAGTGACAAGGTTACGAACTGCAAGACCGGCAATCGGGATTCGATTATCGTGAAGAGAGGACTTAAGCCGGAGGCAGAGGAATAGTCATTATTACGTAGAACCGTTGCCAGGAAACGTCAGTGACAGACTGAGAACACTAGACTGTATGTTCTAATGAACTGTAAAGTGTGGAAATGGCTTTAGTGTTATAGGCATTTGTAGTTACGACCTGTAAGTGGTCAGTAAATCTATTCACCTATCCAAACCCTGTATGTACTGTACTGTACACACACGTGACAATAGGTTTTCTTTCATTCGTGGTTTGTTTAACGACGCTTTCAGTATACAGTCGGATTGTAGGATGACGAATGATAAAATTGAAAGAATTTTTGGAAGAAAACGGTCATATACTAATCGAGGTAGCATCCTGGCATTTGACTGGAGGGACTGAGGAACACCCCGGAAACCTAAGTCAGGATAGTCAGCTTCCTGGTCTAGATTCGTGACGAGAAGCCCCCGGAATAGAAGTCTGGACCACACTTGTCCTATCGTCTGGTTATAAATTTCGGAAGAGTGGCGTTTATTTCCCTCTTTTAATTACAGTTTACTTAAAGACGTTGCCTATACCTCATACTGTAGACTGTGGAATGATCCGACGGCAGCGAATAATGGGTTGAAACTCGTGCTTATGAAAGCTGTTTGGTCATATACCGAAGTTACTATTCCGTCATTCGACCCGAGGAAAAACACGAGAAACATCTTATGATTCTCGGTGTCCTAATGGGAGTTGCAACCGATCACCTCCGCAATACAAAGCAAATTTTATCTGATAAACTCAATAGAACACATGGGGCTATGCCTCCAATTCCACATGCATCTTCATGGCGAGTTTATGTCCTATGTCCTACAGAACAGAAGCGATGGAGATGCGTCCGAATCAGACATTTAAGAAGGGAGACAACTCTTTGACGGAGTGTGTAGTCTCGCAGACGTTTATAGACGCTTCGAAGGAACGTACTGCAGTTGTCTTCAGGGTATAAAAGATTGCCGAGCAGGCAGCAAGCAAGAACGTCTAGATAATAACTCGGGACTTGAGCGCTGTATATTGTCACGTGATAGGAGTGACTATAGACAGGGTTTGGATTGGAGATTTGATTTATTGACCATTTTAATACACAGCTGATAATTACACGTAATTACAACGTCATCGCTGATTTCTACACCTTACAAAGTCACGCTAAGTATTTTCCAGTCCGCAGTGTCTTTACTAGTAGTTGCCTGGGAACGGCTGAGTAGCAAAGGCTATTCCTCTGCTTCCGTGCCCACGTCCTCCCTGAACGGCTACTCCCTTCCAATTGCCTACCTCCCAGGCTGGGCGACCATTTCACACCAAACTCCTAGTGTTCTCTTCACTTTCCGATTTTTAACTGAACAATGAACTCCCATGAGTCGAGTCTTATGTTACAACCGACGGTCAGTCAGCCAGTCTCTCTTGGAATAAAGCACTAGTCTGGGGCTTACGACCAGATTTTTTATTACTGTCAGACTTTCGCGGGTTTGTTGTTCTGGGGCGCTCTCTCTTTCTGATTAGAGGACGGGTCTGTCGTTTACAATTCCTACCGGCCCTCCCCAGCGCAGTCATTTTCGGGGCTAGGTTCCGTGGGACTGAAGACCATATTTTATACTCTAAGATTCGAGACTTCACTTTTTTTTCTCTCTCTTATGACTCGCAGAGCTACGGTGGAGGTATTCGACCCCGCCTTCACACGGGAGTCCTTTCCACGGACCGCGTAGAAAACATCGTTTTAGGGAGTTTCTTTATTTTTACATCCGAATCTGTTGGCGAAGGAACGCCTTTACAGAACCGTT
The DNA here is from genome assembly GCF_002891405.2 of Cryptotermes secundus. NCBI lineage: Eukaryota > Metazoa > Arthropoda > Insecta > Blattodea > Kalotermitidae > Cryptotermes > Cryptotermes secundus. The sequence continues at coordinate 323,691 of NW_019731573.1, read as the reverse complement.
CCTTAGCAGTGGCTGTCTCTTCTTGTTTATTTAAAATTTGGTTTCTGGAAGAGAACGTTAATTCGCTGTCCGCCTCGAGGTCGCAACTCAGCAACGGTTCTATGCTCTACAATATGTTGGGACAGTGTAAATAGGTCTTATGAGACCTAAGGGCCGGTCACGGTAGCCAAGAGGTCTAAGGCATGATTGTTTTCGCTCTCTCGGAAGCCGGGATCGTGGGTTCCAATCCCACATACGGCATGGGTATTTGGAATGTGTATATGTTTATTCTGTTTGTGTTGCCCTGTGTTAGGTAGAGGCCTCGCGACGGGCTGATCACTCGTCCAAGGAGTCCTACAGTCTGTTAAATGATAAAAATGAGAAAAAAACTTGACACAATAAGGTATAAGAGGAACGGATTAAGAAAGTATTTTATTGCTAGTGGTATGGGACTAAGTCCCTTGTACTGCGGCCACTTCTAGCCTACTGTACCAGCCCCAGATGATAGGTCATTTTGTCCACCACAAATCCCACTTGACTAGACCCGGGATCGAACCCGGGCCGCCGCGCTGGGAAGCCAGCAACTAACCGCCTGAGCTATGGCGAGGCCACTAAGTAAGTAAGTAAGGGACCTAAGAGGAAGCCTATGTCACAGAAGCCCCCAGTGTAATCTGTGTACCCATGAAACTATTCAGGCTAATTAAGCGCTTCATAACGAAGCGACGTCAAATTGGTTCACTTAATTCAGGAAGGAAACCCGACGTTTCACTGCGACGGAACTGGCACACGGTTTCCTTTAGACGTTTCCTATCTCTCGTACTCGCTCAACTACTCCGTCGGATACATTTCGAAAATAAATAAATATTAAAGTTGTCCCTATGCTTAATTAATTAAGCACTAGGCCATGGAGACGGATTCTTTAGTGAAAGTACATCCATGAAGACGTATGGGGGGAGTCGATGTATGGACCCACGTTTACTTGATCAAGGTACTAGATGGAAGTGAGTGATAAGCTTCACTCTCCGGCTGCTTTATCCCCCACTTTCAATTGGATACGAGCTGGTTCCCAGAGCCGGTCTGCACCCCAGCCGTTCAGCGTGTCGCTATACCGACTGAGCTACCTAGGCTCCTCATCTTCAATACATACTTTTGCTATACCTGAATTATGATTCGGTAGAAAAGTGTATATCAAATATTTTATGGTGTATATTTTCGAGGTGGTGATGCTGATGAATCGAGTAGAAAAATATCTCTTTCATTATTTTTGTAGTCCCTTGTTGCCGTGGAAATATGAGCCTTTACTTAGCAACGGCTACTTCATAGTTGCTTATTTTTGCTGTCGTTTCCTGGCAGCGGTCTACATGTCAAAATATATTCAATGTACGATGGGAACCAAAATCGCCACACCGGAGATGTCTTTGAACTTTGGAAGTTTCGTTTAGTGCCTTTGCTTCTTCGAGGCATTTCGTAACCTGAGATATGTTGTGGACAGAAAAAGAGGAAATGCTGCTCAGTTCAGTAACGAAACTTATTTCGTTGCACGATATTCTAAATTCGTAAGTTTTGGAATCAATTAGTTAGTTATTGGAGAGGGTGGGTTTCCCCATGCACTGAGACCTATATTGGTCCATTGTGCTTCCCTCTATGATTTCTACCAGTCTCTATATCCTACCGGTACTGGTGCTTACCATCAGTCCCGCCCAGCCAGCGAGACCGGCTCTACTAGCTGAGAGGTATCTATAATGCTTCCCCCATCTACCAGAGGTATTAGAGACTGCTGTTGGGCGGGAAACGTCCGTTAATTTGGCTCAGTGACCTCCTTTGGAGATATGAGGTTCTTTTACGTGCCGTAAAGCTACGACACGGGACCCACAGCTTAAAGTACCTCCCGGAGGATTTGTTCCCTGAATTTTTCCGCCCTTAAAAATTCGACGACCTCCGAAAAGGTATTTGAACCCGCGTACTACGAGTCGTGAGGTGGGAACGTTACCTCTAGACTACGGAGGCCGCTTTGGAATCAACTAACCAAGAACTAAGGGACTTTTACAGCTTGTCTCAGGAGGAAAGGTCAATATTCTGGGAGGTCACAGTATCGGTCTTTCTAAGCAAAAAGTGTATATGTACATGTGTCCTACTCTGAACAGTTTCCGAGGCACAGTACACTGTACACTGTACAGACAAGCAACACGCCATGTCCTCACGCTTCTTGCAGACTGCATTGATGTTGATGGTGGAATTTTTTGAAAATGTATTACACTAGGTAAACTGTACAAACTTTGTCACTTGAACAATAAATACCGGTATTAGAAACAGTGCGTAATATCTCTTTCTTGTAAATAATTCTTGAACTGTACAGTGAAATAGCTCCATCTAGGAAACCGTTCGGAATAAGAAACATGTAGATGTACACTTTCCTGCTTATAATGACCGATACTGTGATCTCCCAGAATATTGACTTTTCCCCTGGGACACCCTGTATACAATCCAAGATATGATAGGGGTTATTATAAGGGGAAGTTTTGAGTGATTGGAGAATGTGATCAGATGAGGATTGATAAGAAATTTTTTGAAGGAAAGCCATAAAAAAGGAAATTTGGAAAGGCCAGATTGAGATGTCTGGCAGGTGTAGAGGATGATTTACTAGGGTTGAAAATGAAGAGGTGGTCTGATAAAACAATAAAAGAAAAGAACGAGCATGTGAGATTTGAGGTCCTCATGACAGTGTCTCTTGTAGCGTGTGATGCCGTATAATCTGGTTGCATATTATTTCCTACTTTAGTTCCTCGACTTACTTTCGACCTTAAAACTGAGGCAATGTCTTCCTCCGAAATGATCAGAACTTTCTACCATAATCCACGGCATCACGTCCCGGTAAGTATTACTCTTTAAGAATTGGCACCTGCATAAGAACTGCTAAATTCTGACAGGACTACGGATCCAATCAGTGAAATAGAAAGTTGAACTGAATTCGTTACTGGAGCTGTCTTACCGTGCTGTCAGAAATGTACGCTTTTCTTTACTTTTCATAGTGGGGGATGGAGTCCAGCTGGGTCCACTCGGCACGTCAGCGACTGATTGGCCTATTGTACCTGCCCCGGATGATTATGATAATGGAGAATTTGGTGGAATGAAGATTGGCAGGGAAACCGAAGTACTCGGAGAAAACCTGCCCCAGCGCCAATTTGTCCACCACAAATCCCACTTTATCAGACCCGGGATCGAACCCGGGCTGCCGCCATGGGAAGCAAGCGAATAACCACTTGAGCTATGGTGCGGCCGAAATGTATGTTTTCGTTTATATGAAACTTGGACGATAGGCGATAAAGTGATCTCTTTACATTGGGCTGCAGATTGGGGAACTTTACGCCTTACAGAAGATACCTCTCTTCATTTTAATAATATCACTTGAAGCCAGAGTGGAGAATTGTGTTATTTTAAAGTATTAATATATTAATACGAGAAGAGTCGATATACTCCATGTATTTACGAAATGTGTGCACGTCACATCATTAGAAAGTTATTAACTGGTACTTTAATTATTTTTCGGAAATTCATGCGTCATTGTGAAATTGAAACATGCATAATTTCTCTTCCGTAGAACTGTCTGCACGAGGTGTGCTGAATCCTATTCCTATAATAGATGAACCTCCATAGTTTGGATAAGCAATGATGTAAAAATATATATTTTACCCCATGGATGAAACTCCTACGATCACAATGACCGCGAGATCTAAGGCAAGAACTGTCTTCGTTCGCTCAAACGCTGAGATCGTGGGTTCGAATCTCACTCAAGGAATGGATGTCTGTGTGCGTTTATTCTATGTTTATGTTGTTCTGCATGCCTTGCGACGGGCTGATCCCGGGGCCAAGGATTCCTGTAGACTGTGTAGAGATTAAGAAAGTGAAAAAGCCGCCAAGATCCAACAAAAGGTCTGTAGATAGATAGATAGATAGATAGATAGATAGATAGATAGATAGATAGATAGATAGATAGATAGATAGATAGATAGATAGATAGACTCCGCCATTAATTATACCTGCTTTCTTTCCCCCATGTAGTCCACAGACATTCGGAATGAAGTAAACTTCAAAGAAAATAACAAACAGTTTCACCTTGAATTTCGAACATGTTACTAGGTAAATAGATCTGTCGCGAAACTCGGTAGATTTACCCGATACTTTTTGAACTACAAAGAGGGATTTTAAAAGTGGTCATTGCCCTTTACCGTTACCTGTGCAGGGGCTTACAGCGCTTCGATTTATCGTTATTCGATAGACTGTGCGAGGTACGCGCCGCTTGCTGCTGCCGGTGGGTCGGTGACACTCGGAAGTAGCGCTGCAAGAATATAGCCCAGCCCCGATCGGGCTACACAGAGCAACAGTGTCAAACGCGTTCCGAATTTGGCAGGAATAGAAGCCAACCAGTCCTCCCAGCAGAGCCTGTGTAGTCTGGTAGAACACTATTCTCCTAATTATCCCTGAGGTTATTATTATTTTTTTATTGCTAGTGGGGTGGGACTAAGTCCCTTGTACTGCGGCCACTTCTGGCCTATTGTACCAGCCCCAGATGATAGGTGAGGGCGATTGTGAAGCAATTGGTGGAATGCAGATTGGCAGGGGAAACCGAAGTACTCGGAGAAAACCTTCCCCAGCGCCACTTTGTCCACCACAAATCCCACTTAACCAGACTCGGGATCGAACCCGAACCGCCGCTGTGGGAAGCCAGCGACTAACCGCTTGAGCTATGGCGCTGCCTTTCTCTGAGGGGACGTCGTGATCTGATAAGGAAACCTTCCTGAATGAAACCTCTGTGTGTTCAGAAGTGCGCAGTAAAATAAATCCTCGCTAATCTGGTTACTGTTAATTCGGCTTTTGGATAATCTTAGTAGAAATATGAAAAATTAAAAATTCTGTTCGGAATTTGGTACATACTTCAAAAGACACGTGGCATTTAGGAGCAAGATAACTTTCAGACTTCGTTGAGGGCAACTGGAGAGACTGAAACCATTCAAAGAAAAATTCCAGGATTGGCTTTAGTTGGATGAAGGCGAGCCTGGATTTCAACTTCTGACTGAGGAAGAAATTGCTGCAGTTATGTTTTTTATTTATTTTGTTCAGCACTGCTTATATTATTAAATTTTTGAAGATTTTTTCTTTTAGGGTTATCTTTTGTTTCATTAATCCAGCTTATCCCTTCAGCCGGATGTATTCCCCCCAGTTAATCGGAATTAGCGAATGTTTACTATGTGTATGATTGTATTTTTCGTCACATGCTTAAAACACAAACCAGCACATTCGTAATTTTAATTTAACGAGCTGCTTCAATTTATGAAAATAATACGTGCCCCAAAAATTAATTTTAGACAAGTTTACAGGCATTTGAAAGGAACCTGTAACTTTCACCGTGCAGATGGAAGCAGCAAGTTCCATCGTAACTCTGGTAATTATCTAGCAGACTGCACGAAGTCTTATCCCAGAACACAGTAATCATTCCAGTCACGCCGTGATAATTCGAGCTCTCGATTTCAATATTAGAGATTCGTTAAACCCGGCACGCGCTTCGTGTCACAATCAAATTAACTAGTTTCAATACATTCGGAATAAGCAAGTTCTTCTCTGGGATTCTGTTCGGGATATGCACGATTCATATCGCTGTCGAGATATGAGTATCATGAGTGAGGAAATTTCGGGGTTTTCTCTGTCCGTCCAGCATATTTCGCGACAGCATCTCAAATGGATCACGACTACGTGCTTCGGAAGCGTTTCATGTTCTTCATGCTGAGTTATTTCAGTTTGGTTTCTGTTGTCTGATATAATCCAGGCCAATGCCAATGCCAAAAATTCAGACTGACAAAATATCTAAGAAGGTAAATTGTCTTTAAAAGGTTCGGGCCCCGGCACAAAAATTTTTACACTGGATACAAAAAGTCTATACCGATAAACATTTCTCTGGACGGAATGTATTTTAAGAAAATGTAATGAAAGGGTTTCTGTTTCCTGGCAACGGTTTTTAACACACGAACTATAGCTGTCACGCTCCAGACATCACTGCACTACAGCACTCAAGTCTTCAAGTCATACGCTGAGCCTTCACAGGTCAACTTCAAATTCTGCTTCTACCACGAACTTCCCGTGGCTATCTCCTACCGAGAATTGACTGACTCTTAGCGCCGATTGTCTTCAAGATAACTTCTCTGCACAAACCACGGGAAAACATCGTCTTCTTTAGTTAAGAATGCGTGTTTTTACAGCTTTGTTACCTGGCAGTACACATCCTATTGTTCCGTGCATTTTCTTGGCGCGGACCAAATACAAAACACAGTTGCCCCTCTATTTCTGTCACTTTCTTAAAGATAGGTGTTTACCGGTCGTCGCATAGAAACGCCAGTTCTTCTATTGTGTCCTATATTCGTTACCGTGAGAATGTTTACGGACATTCCTCTATTGCTGCGTAACCTAGCAATGGACAGTTCAGCAAGAATTTGTCTTCGCGGGAACCTTTTTGCCAATCCGTTGTATAGCAATGGGTATACTCGTATATGTAATAATACTTTTATATAAAGATTTTATTTTATGTTTTATGTGAAAATTTGTGTTCGTTATGACTAACAAGACTGAAATTTCGTACAAGGAAGCAGGAAACTCAGGAACATTTCAAAAGTGTGGACACTCGAGCCTTGTCCTAGGCAACATCCGTTTCATTCACATGAACTCTGAGTTGCACGTAATTGTCATACTTTCAAGCTTTCTCCAGGTCAACACCTAAAGGACCAGCGTACCGAATTACTGTAAGGAACTCATGCCTGTGCCTGTTCTTCATTGCATCACTGGTGCTAACTAGTCCTACATCTACTGTCTCTTTGTTGGANCAACACGACTATTACGAGCTTGTGTTGTTTTAATTTCTTGAGATTTGCATTATAAATAAATACGCTTATATTCAACGTATAAGTTTGCTCCAGATTTCGATGCTTACGTAACAAATCCTGTTACTTACTTAATAAATTCTGTTACTAACGATTTAATTCCATTTGTACCCTCCTAAATTAAAGTTTTCAACTTTAAAAACCGTTACAAAATGTAACTAAGAAATAGCCTGTGTTTACGTGTAACGTGACGGTCCTGTTTCTCATTAGTTTTGTGCAGATTCACTCTATGCCATTTCGGTGCTTTGAAGGGTGAAGTCCAACTGAACTCCATCTAATTCTGAGCTATTTTACCACGGAGATAGAAACTGTGTTGTGTGGTATCTAGCAGTGGCATAATAATTGAATGAAGGATTGGAAAGGATTTGGGAGGAATTGTTAGGTGTTGAATCGAGAAATTTTCGCGGAATTTGTCTGAACGTACTGCCGAAAAGCACAAAAATCCTCAAAATTACCGGTGTTCTGCTCAAACCTAAAATTCCTCAAATGCTAGTATAGAGCCTTACTGTTACGCTAACCCGCTCGGTAAGTTAATTCTGTGTAAAAGTAAAAGAGAAAGTAAAGCTATCGCTGTAATAGACTGTGGAGGCCCATAAGGCAGTGAAACGTCGAAACTCCCGCATTTTTCAGACTAGGAGTCTCCATACTTTTCGAACCGCGGGCCACATTAGGTAGTTCAGCACTTTCAACATGCCGGATAAAATGGGAAATTAATAACTCTATTATTATTATTATTATTGGAAGGGTTGGGTTTCCCCATGCACCGCTACTAATAGTCTATTGTACGTCCCCCTTTGATATTCTACCAGTCGCCATACCCTGCCGGTACTGGTGCTCGCTATCAGCCCCGTTCAGCCAACGAGGCTGGCAGTGGGACACGATAACTTCCCCATCTACCGGAGGCATTGGAAACTATTTGGGCGGAAAACTTTTGCCTAATTTTGCTCAGAGGTCTCCTAGAGACATGAGGATCTTTTACGTGCCGTAAATATACGACACGGCACCAACGGCTTAAAGTCCCTCCCGGAGGACTTGTTCCCTGAATTTTTCCGCCCTTAAAAATTGCACGAACTCAGCCTGGTTTGAACCCGCGTACCTTGAGTCATGAGGTGGGAACGTTACCCCTAGACTACGGAGGCCGCTTAATAACTCTAGGTATATGAGTTTTATTGAAAGCACAGAATTTCATAAACTAAATACAGAGTACGTGAGAATAAATTATCGTATATTAATGACAACATACAGTAGCAGCAAATGCTCATATTTTTATCACAAATTATAATAAAACAATTAATGTTAATGATGGAACTCTTTTTGCATTCTTAAAATCTGATTAAATTGAGGTTCAAATTTTGAGACGCTAATCACAAGTAGCGACTATAATGTTCATCGGATAAATTTGCCCTGTATTTCGACTTGATGTACTTCATCTTGGAAAAAGTTTGTTCACACAGATATGTCGTCCCAAAAACGGAGATAAATTAAGAAGCAAATTTCTTTAAATTTGGAAATTGCTCAGAGTTCAGAAATTTATAAAATTCGATCAAATTTCCTTCCTTGTATTTGTCTTTAATATGATAATTTTCCTGGAGTCCAATAATTTCCATTTGAATTTGACTTGGGACACCTGCAGCATCACAGTCAAACGGATTTTGAAACAATCTAATTTCCTGAGTACTGGAATCCAAAACAGCAAATCGCTTCCGAAATTGTTCTTTCAAATCTGGAATGACTAAATTTGCAAACGAGGAAGGAAATTCTGCTTCACCCATTTTATGCAACTCTGCACAGTATAGCATATGAACAAAGTTACAATGTTTCACTTGGCTTTCTAGAAGTATCAACTTTGCTCTGAATGCCTTGATAAGTGCAAATAAATTACAGACTAAGTTATTTTCACCCTGCAACTTTAAATTCAAATGGTTCATATGGTTCACCAGACCAGCAAAAAATTCTAATTTCCAAAGCCACTTGGTATCTGATAAAAGTGGTTCGTGATAGTTTTTCTTGGTAAGAAATATATCAATTTCATTCCTGAGCTGAAAGAAGCGCGAAAGAACCTTTCCACAGCTAAGCCATCCAACTGCAGTATAATATGTCAGGTCAATAAGCTCGGAATCACATTTACCAGTATTCATTGGAAAATTAGTTCAACTGCCTCATTTCTGCACAATTCTTTCCCGGGCAGGATGTGGCCCTCGGGCCGTAATTTGAAGACCCTTGTTCTAGGCAATCGGCTCACAGATGACTGTGAGATTGTTAGCGACACGCGCCGTCACCCTTTACTCCCAGGAAGATTCCGGTACTCATTTCTGTTATAGGCTGACTTGGCCCAAGAATCATAGTGCAGCAGGAAGGATTAGGTCAGTTGTGTATCAGCAATAATTACGATTGTTGTGACGTTAGTTTTCCTATCACTATAACCGACCATTTGTCTGTTGTAGTGGTGTCCGTCAGCTAATCATATCGGCTGTCGGTAGGGTTGAGCGTTGGGACCAGCTCTTCGTGTTGCATGTGGACTGGATCTTCCGGAATTCTCGCTGATGCTCATCCGCCTATACTCAGGAGACCTCTACTTACGCAGGACTTCAAGTCACTTGACTAGATGTTCCTCAGCTTTTTTGTGTATGATGTCATAATACTGTCAAAGTTTCATTGAGCGATTATCGCCGGAGTTTGGATTGGTGACCTTATTTATGAGATTCTTTGATACAGCGTGTGACTGCACTTTACAATTCACTGTTACTTACACACACACACACACTCACGCACTCACGCACTCACTCACTCACTCACTCACTCATTCACTCACTCACTCACTCACTCACTCACTCACTAGTGTCCATAGTCATTTCTTCACTAGCGTTGCTTGGTAGCGGCTTCCAACAGCAAACGTTCCACTTCCTCTGTCTTTCCAAACCGTCCCCGTGCCACAGCTACCATTTTATAACAGCCACAGCTTACAAAGACTGAACCTCAGCAGTTCTATAACTTACCAACATATCACTTCACTTAACTTCACTTCACTTCACTTCATTTCACTTCACTTCACTTCACTCAACTCACTAACTGTCCTGCTTATAACATCTAGGCAAGGACCGCACAGAAAACACCATTCTTCTTGCTGTACCCATTGTTGCGTGAGCAGCCATCGGCGCGAACAGTGCAGAAAACGCTGATATCCAGCCAGTCCATTGGCGTGTATTAGGAAACGTTTGCCAAGCATCGGGAGTTGCTTACAGAGTCATTACTCAGCAAAGGGTTTACATGCTGCTATATGTTAGATCGATTCGATTTACAGAGAAGGAATTGCGCTTCGCGAGATATTAACCGGTACAGTTGCGAAGTACGGACTGCCGCGTTCCTTGGCGTAGCGAGAGTATCAGATACTGAGAAACTGCGGGTACTTCGCAGAAATTCTCCACGGAAATTATTTCAAAGTAAATTCGTTGCAACTTACCGTAAGTAAATTACCGTGAATATAAATGAATGAATATGGATTGCAGTTAAGTGTACTGCCGGTATTCCTGTAAAAAATACAGGCCTAAGTCTTAGTTTCGGTGATTAATGTGAGAAGAGTGGTGAACAGGAAACTGCAGTGAATGAATCTGCAAACCAATCTGGAACGCATCATCAAGTCTCTAATTGCAGCTCTAATGAAGACTGTCGTTTCTATTTCTTAAATCAACAGAGTTGTAACGCCCTTTCAATCACTTTTGTGGTCCTAACTAGAAATAACTCTAATATTATTACTAATTTCCACACTACAAATCACTCCACACTAAGCCTTCTCAGTCTACTTTCACTAGTCTTTACTTTGTAACAGCTCTCCAAAAATGGCTATTCATCTACAGTGTTTTCACTAGACGTTTCCCGGTAACGAATCTTCAGCTTCCGTTGTCCACTGGTTAACACTCAACTGCACTGCACTCACTCTCTGAACAGAACACGGCCCGTCGAGTCATTTAGCCTCGGAGCGGACTCACAGAGAACACCGCCTGCATCACCTCTTCTATTGCTGCGGACGTCACCGCCCACGCTTATACTACGAGCGCTACATAGCAACGGCCGCTGTTGACATTGACCCTTTAGCAAAACTCTTATGTAAGTGGAGTATGGAGATCACAACTTGAAACTTGTTACTGACCAGTTCCAACCACACTGACATTTTATTATCAATGTCAGATAGAGGGCGTGGAGGTCAAATCTTGACATTTTTTGGACTTTAGTGTAGAACTTTGAAAGCTTTTCTTTCCAAATCTTTTCCGTTAATGCCAGTTGGTGTGACGCTATGCTGTCGTGCCCACACCTTTCTTTTACCTGCACCTAAAAGTCTGTCTTTTTTAAGATCCCCGGTGAAACAAAAAGGGAGGACAAGACCAGCCAGTAGGAATTACTAACATCCGGTTCCCCCCATAGGTCAACGTGACTCTTCGGTTTAAAATGTGTACACATTTTTCAGATGTCTTCCGTTTTGTATTTTATTTGTAAGATCCATTAAATCTGTGTTCAGTCATGTAGGTTACTGTGCCATGTGCAATCATAAAATCATTCAAATATTACAGTTAACTTTATGATTAACTGTTTTTAATCGATAAAAATAGTATTATTGGTTTGTGTGAAGAAGCATTTACAATTAATGTGAGACCGTTTCGTTGTTTGACATCATCCTCGAAAGTAATGACTTCGTGTGTTCTGGTGACACAAGAAAATAATATTTGCAGCAAACAAATCGATTCAACTTATTGAAATATGCGTCATGTTTATATGGGATGAATACAGTCTATATTTAACATCGGGGCCTTATTCTGTGTCACCTGCACTTGCAGACCTGTCTTCTATTAATGATATAAAAATAAACACAAAATTTATTTGAACCCTACATGATGTATAGACAGATAATCTTCACTTGCCAATAAGTTCTTCATCGGTAGACATGGCAGTGGAATTAGAATTTTTCTAATTTTGGAACAAAGCTCATTCCTCCCGCGTATGCGTCTGAAAACTATAATGAAGACCGGGTCGAGCAGAACATTCGATATTTTCAACACGTAGATTGTTTGCAGGGCAATCATTTGTATACGGTCAATATTCCCCCCATCTTAACACAGGGCGCACGATAGTACTGCTGAATAAGGAACAAGTGAGTTCCTAAAATGAAGGAGTTTTAGTTGGGAGAGCTCGGAATCTGTATAATTAATATCCTCAATATAACTGATACCATCACAGCTCCAAAACAGTAAACTGCAGTTGCTGGTGATATTACTTGTTTCGAAATATGTGAGTTGAGAATAATCCATCGTTGGAAATCTTGCAACTTCGAAGGTTCAGAATTTATATTTCTGCGAAAATGTGACATCCGCCCAAAATTCTGAGGAACAATATGTCTCAAGAGAAAAGAACTGCAGATTACTTCACAATCTTTTCGCAAAGGATGCTGAAATCTAGAACTGAAACAGTCGGCTCTCAAACTGATGCATGTGGTCATACGTGTTTCTTTTATTCATGTCTGGCACTTGCATCGTTGCGGTCCCAATATCCACAAGCAGGACGTTATACAGAGTGAGAGCAGAGAAGATTATCTTCTTTACTGCTTCCAGGCCGGCTGTGGCTCACACCCAGCTTCCTATACAATGAGTTCTGGGGCACTTTTCTTTGGGGCAATGGGGCAGGGCGCGAAGCTGACCACTCAACTCCATCTAGCACCGAGATTAAGATTGATGGAGGTGTATCTCTACTCCCCACAGCTCTTCATGGCGTGGTATTTAATTAATTGAATATAAGGGTGTCCCACTCAGGGCATGGATGTTAAGTTTGTTTGTGTGTGCGTTTTTCTGTGTGTGTGTACAGGTAGAGGCCTTGCGATGAGCTGATCACCCGCCCAAGGAGTCCTACCGAATGTGTAAGATCGAGAAAAACCGAAGTGAACGGAGAAGTTCGTGGAGGTAGGCCAAGACTCACTGAGGCTGTAGTGCCATGGGGGGGGAAACATAAGGGCAAGTTCACCTTTACAGATTGACGTCGGAACATCCTCGCAGTTGTAATGTGACTGTGGCGCTGATGTACTGTAAAGGAGATCAGACCACAGCGTTGAACCTGGCGATGCAAGAGAAAATGTGTGATCTGCCCCTGACGCTAAAGTGCGGCCTTGTTTACGTGTTTATATAAATTTATTGCTCATACAAGGCTAGGAGGATGATATGAAGCCTTCTATTAGCAGACAGTGCAATTTTTTGTTGTGCCGTTGTTTCCAAGTATTTCGGTTTCCTATCAACACGGAAACAACGCCCCCCCCCCCTTTCCAAAGATGACACATGGTCGCACCGGACCTCCGCACATCACATGGGGAGGACAACGACCGGAAACATTAATTCTTTCCATTCATCTGTTGTACTAACGAAGTTATCCCCTCCACAAATGTATTGCAGCCAATGGGGCTCGAATTCTATCCTCCCTGCTGACTGTCTTGTAGCCAGAAGCATAGCCAATCGGGATGTTGGTTTTAATGCACATTCATGGCACGGCTCGCAGCAGATATATTGTCATGTGTATGAGGGACTATGCACTGGAGTTTGATTGGTAATTGGATTTATTAAACACTTACAGAACGTACTACAAGTAACTATAACGCTCTAGCTAATCCACACACTCTGCAATTCACTGCAGCACGTACCTAGTTCTCTGTCTGCTGTGTTTTACCAATCGTTGTCTAGTAATGGCTTCAACACCTTAGATATATCAACTTCCATCTTCACAGTTGTAAGCCCTCACTGGCTGTCGCATATCTCATTGCAGCTCCAGAACTGAACTAACTGGCTTCTTACTGCCAAACTCTCAGCTCAACTCCACTCCACTATTACTGCACTAACTGAAATCAACTCGGCCTCTTGAGTGACACAGCTTCGGAGCGTTCCCACAGAGAACACCGCTTCCAATGTCTCTCCTAGTGTTGCGTCACGTAGCTATCGCACGGACCGCGTGGGAACACCGCTTCCAGCAGCTCTCCTATTCTTACGTGACATGTTCCTCCGTGCTAGTCTTCTGTGTTAGTCCAGAATGGTATTATTTATACTTTATAATAAGATCTAGTCCACTACCAAAATTTAATTCTATAACCATTTCGAGTTCCCGTATGGAATTACTTAATTAAAAATCGATGTTGCCACATTCTAGCCTGCTTCGTGATTACCGCTTGTAACGGTGTAATTACAAACTGAAACAAAATTATTCTATTCTGATTGATGTATTTTAGTTCCGTGCCTATATTTCATGAGCTAAAGAACAACTCTGCCTGCCTTTTGGAATAACACAATCGACACCTTCAGAAATAGCTGCCACCCAACTGTATTTCAAGTAGATGAAATAACAATTGTTTCATGGGAGGGATCTTTGCTTCTTGATTTCAGAAACAAATTTATAATAGAGCAGCGTGCAATTCTTAAGATGTTCATATCGTACATTCAGCATGAGTGGAGCTCTTCTGCACTGTCAAACACTTTATTTTTGTTCATCATACTAGGCCAAAAATCACAGCCGCTCCTCAGCTGATATGTAATAAGAGAGAGTGTGGTACGGTCCGACGTAATTTTCAAGTCCCTTTGCTTTGAAGAAGTAGAGATAATATTCGTAATTTTTGTTACAAATTAGATCGAAACATTTCGACACGACTTTCAGAGCGATGGGCGTGAAATTGAATGTGAAATAAGTGTTAATGTTCACGGCCATTGCCAGTGTTTAGTGCCGTATATGGTCAATTGTAGCATCCATTTCAGTTCAAAAACCGGCCTTAACAAAAACTGTCTGACATGTTCTCGAGAGTTGTGTGATGAAGGAAAGTTCTTTTCGGCAAATGGGCTCCACTGCCTAAGGCATTTTATAAATTTTTCTTACAGAAACATCCCAAAACACATGTTTCCGCTTGCCGTTCAGTACAGAAACCGCACTAAGTTCGTCACTGGTTTTAAGCACTGGACTTACCTTGCAAGTAGATTCTAAAGGGTTTTGACGACGATTTATAACACTCAGAATTACTGGGTTTTTGGACTTCTTCCGTCGTCCGGTATTCTAGAGTCTAGACCACACTACGTTGCGGAAACTGCATCTGTTTCCTTCCTCAGGTGTGGGTGGAAGACATACTAAGTTGTGTGCCTTAGAAAGAGCTAACCTCGATCGCTTGATACTTTTTGTTTCATTTTCTATCGCCCGGTATTTCAGAGACTAGAAAATTTCTTTCTTTCTAAGGAACCCAGCTGACTAGGTGTCTGCCCCCCTCGCCTGAGGACGGAAACAGACCCAGTTTCCGAAACGTCATGTTTTCTAATCTCTAGAATACCGGACAATGGGAAAAGTAAAAGAACCCAGTAATTCAGAGTGTTATACACCGTTATACACCGTTATACACCGAGTAATTCTGTGTGTTACTTAATAGGATTCCATACACGAGAGGAATATTTGATTTTGCTTTCAAGGTTATGGGTAGACGAAAAATCAGAGAACATATACATACATTTTCTGGAGAGATGGACATGATTGGCAACATTTAAATAAAATGCTCAGAAGTTTGGTACTTGTTACGTATTGTGCAGTTACGTTCAAAGTAGAATTACTCCATTCCTCTATTGTTGTGTTCACACCTTCTTCATTAGCAGCAGACGTCTCACTCAACACGATCGGCCCAAGATTTCCGAAGTATCGGGCAATGAAAGCCTGGTACTACACTGAACAACTTCAATTAAGGAACGACCACACATCAATGTGGCTGGCCACGTCTACGGAAGATAATGACTACAAGCTTGTGCAGCTGATTTACTGTGTCTTTAGATTCTAAGCGTTCTGACGATGGTGTATTACACTCTTAGTTAATGGTTTTGGTCTTTATCCTTCGTCCGGTATTCTGCAAAGAAATACGAAATGTCGTGCTCTAGTAAAAACGAAAGCTATCCCTACAACAGGCCATGAAGGCCCATAGGTTTGCGAGACGTCGAGGCTCCCACACTTTCTATACAGTCGGCTTACGGATGGCGGTAAGTTTGTCAGCCGTACGTTCCTGCCGTCCTTTATCTCCCAGATAGATTCCTGGTACTCATTTCTGTTAGAGGCTGAGTCAAAATCAGGGTCATAGTGTAGTTAGAACGATTAGGTCTATTCAAAAATCCAATTACCTGTAACCGTACGTCCCTTGCCAAAATTATTTAGCTAAGGGAATGAACAACTTATGCATTGTTTCTCACCACGAGAGACGCTCCTCCGGCGAGATACCATCCCGGGACCGTCTAGTTGTAATTCAACTATTGTCCTCCTTAGGCTTAGGGTGCCACTATTGTCCCTAACGTCGCCTGTTTGCTCCTAGTATCATAAACCCGTGAACTGACCTTGTGCGAGACCGGCCAGGAGGGGTCTTGGGTTCCCTGCTCGTGTGCCTTGAAGACCTACAAAGCTTTAAGGGCATCTCGAAAAATACGAAGGTAGGACAGATGTCGGGCTGGACCCTTGGCTTGCTCTTGTTATTTTGGTTTGCTTTATGCCACTTTGGGGACTTGTACAGAGAGGACAGTTGGTTATGGGGAGCGGAGGTGGACAGCTGTTGAAATGTAGACAGAGAAGCGTTTTACAGTATGGGTAGCGAGTAGGATGGACGGAGCGGCTAGCTTCGAGGACAATGTAAATATTGATCATCGAATTAAATTTTAACTTAAAACTGCAATACACGGTGTGTTCTGGAGCCCCGGATTCATGAACCCCGAAGTGTGTTCCACTCCCATACCCGAAGCACCCGTATCCTGAGATAAAGAACTCAAGCTCGAGTGACAGTCGTGGCAGCTGCACGTCGGTGCGCGGCTACATACCTCATAGGGACGTATGAATTTATACTATACAAACCTAGCCAACAAAATCAAGTGCACGAGCACCAATGCATAGTAAAAATGGAAAATTTGTGAAGATATGTTTTGCCTATAGCTAGCGCCATCTGTGGAGTAAAATCTGTATATTTTTTGTTATTTCCCCCCGACTTATCCTGGTCTCAGGTATTTAAACAGCTGTAGTGAGTCTGACAGGGGTGGTCCAGTGACCCAATTGAATAGGTGTCGCCCCCCTCATCTGAGGACGAATACAGATCCAGTTTCCGAAACGTTGTGTTTTCTAGCTTCTAGAATACCAGATGATAGACGAAGCCCGAAAATCCAGTAATTCTCATATGGACGTGTCATTGTGCCTGTAGAATAGGCTAAAGGGTACAGCTTCCACAGAGACGGTTAAGGAAATTAATTCTTTTCCCCAGACCATCAGACAGATCTGGAATATTGGGAAATAAACACAGGTGTTCTCGTTCAAGGCCACGTACAAGTCTGCTGTAAGTAAAACATCCAGATATTGTTCAGACGTTAATTTTTAAACTGTGAAAATCTGCACTCCACTTGAAAATTTTGTTTTACCTGTCTATCTCTAATACTACATTTGGATGATCAGCAGATTGCTAATGTCTGGGGAAGAATGTACTTATTTACATACACAAGGACTGTATTGTAAAGCGAGACGACAAAGAAACTGGGCCAAGACAAAAGCGAAAGCCATGTTTCGGATTACACTCGAAATAGATATATTCTCTAAATAAATAGGTCAAATTCATATTCATGTATAAAACAAACGACAGAATATTTGCGCCAAATCGGATTCACTTGCCTGCGTATTTCATAGCCCCACAATACGTGAGGTCTTTTTACAGCCTTGAACTTAAACAGCCATATTACTTCTTCTGCGTTCTATTTTATATCTGGTGTTGCCTGTTATAAGCAGTAGTTATTGTATTAGAGTCCGTTGTTTTCCGTCTGTCACATAACCGGCTTGAAAATATCTCTCTGCGAACAAAAGCTCCATTTTGAATAATTCATATAGAGCTTTCCTGAAGACCAACTGCTGTGTAGAGTGAGCGAGACACACAACACGCGTGTACATTACTCAAGTCGAAATGTTTTGTGAGTAAACAAACAAAATTGTTATTATCAGACTTTAGCAATCCTATTGTCACAGAGGCGTTTTAGTTGATCTACAGATATTTAATAATATTCTATCACCCACGGGTTTTCTAGTAACATGTTAATGTGATTTAGATTAGATGAAATTAGATTATATTTGGAAGAATGGGAGTCTGTGCGCTTAATGTTCTTCTCTGTGAGGATCCGCACATCACAGTTTACGTGTTTATGTTGAAATGACGTATTTCAATTTTGTCATACAATTTATGTAATTATTTCCATACAGGCCTATTTCCATTATTTCCTTCAGTGAATATCGTAATTAGGTCAATTGAAAAATCCACAACAACGGGACTCGAACCCGCGACCTTCCGGTTTATAGCATAGTGCCTCAACGACCTACGCTACAGCGTGCTCCGATTTATGTCTCTATGAGTATGTCTATCACGGACTCTCCTCTCATTCAACACAGAAATTATATAACTTTTTGTATTCAGTTGCTTTGTGTTGGCATTCGTACCGATAAAGAGTGAAAAACTGTTTCGAGAGAGGAGAAGTAAGCGTAAATGGTAACTGCATGTTCGATACGTCCTCAGAACATTTCTGTGTATAACAGTTTCCAGCACAACCAGCGGAACGTTTAAAGAGCTCATAAAAGTTTTTTAAATAGTTGAATATTTTCTTTCAGAACGAGGTACAAACTACACATTGCAGTACTTAGAGGTTCCTGGCCCTTTAATAATAAACAGAGGACGTCTTTTCGTGACCCAGTTCTGTTAGTTTTAGGACACGATCTCACATCGATACGAAGCACAATAAACCATGAAAGCGATGGCACGTGACCGAGTCATTTCAGACCCAGTTGAATGCTCTGGGAGAGTACACATGTTGAATTTCCTTCTCAGGAAGCCTGCACGTGTCTGATTTCCCGCAGATTTAAATGATCAGCAGGAAAGAGCAGCTCCCACCCATGCCTATGTTGTCCACTGTATTACTTGGCAGTGGAGACTGACTTCTGAATTTCTCATATATGTAATGTATGATAATATTGTAATTGTAAAAGATGTGGATCACGAAATTTTAACGAATTTACATGATTTCAGGTCTGAGCACGATAAAGTGGCGTTTTTCTTTAATTCGATTAGTGGGGGGTGGAGTCCAACTGGGTCCACTCGGTACGGCGGCCACTGATTGGCCTTGGAGATTATGATGATGGAGAATTTGATGGAATGAGAATTGGCAGGGGAAACCGAAGTACTCGGAGAAAACCCGCCCCAGCGCCACTTTGTCCACCACAAATCCAAATTGACCAGACCCGGGATCGAACCCGAACCGCCGCGGTGGGAAGCCAGCTACTAACCGCTTGAGCTAAGGCGCAGCGTAAAGTGGAGCTCAGAATATCATCTGTGTCCGTGTTTCGTTATAACTGTTGGCGTCGATAGCGCCTGAAATGCTGCGAGGTTCTCGTTCGAATTCATCATGGGGTGGTTCCTGTTGAGTACGAACAACAGTATGGAGCCCCGAAGTAAAATTGCGATTTTCTCGAAAACAATTTTTATGATTGTGAATAAGTTTATAAAATTTTGTGGTAAAATCTTCATAAATAAGTTAGATGATGTCTCTAGGAAAATAACGGCATGCTGCCTATGTGAGATTGTGCAATGTCTTTATGTCGATGTTTCGTTTCACTGCTTACTTAAAGATGCTGTCGCTAGTAAGATGACTATTGAATTGCGAGCTCGTGAGGAAGGAAATATTCGAGGCTTAATCGGATATACTATCGCGGTACTTTCCTTGAGAGGCAGAGTAAAATCGGGAAAATTCTAAGTCTCGAAACCGACACTCACTCACTTACCAGTCGATACCTCTTATATCAGCTAACTGGTTGTCAGAAACTGATACAAGGCGTGAAAACAATATTCCAAATTATGAGATAAAGTGTAAATACACGTAATATTCTACTTCAGAAATTTAAAGTCCTACAGGGAACTCGACGTGTGTCTGAAGCTATCATTAAAGCCTGTCGGTACAGCTCGCTGTAATGTCTGTCTCTGTAAAGGGGAACAAAGCATCAGATAGTAGATCGACAAACAACTGATTTCATACAAATATATACACGTTATCCAGCGGAAACAGAATTGTGTGAAGTATTGTCAATGCTCATCTGAGCACCGTGCCAGTGCAAGGGATTCGGTGTATATCTCCATGAATTCATTAATTCTCACCATTGATACTAATTTGAGTTCAGCAGTCATCTTCGGAGACTGGAAAAGTCTCAGTCCTTGCCGGGACTGTAATCTGATTCTCTTGTCGTACATAGCCCCTAGTCTTCTGAGCTAGGTTGGTTCCTCAACTGCAGACTGCAAATCGCATTTAATAGTGTGTGTGTGTGTGTGCGTGCCTTTTTAAGAGACAAATGCGTACTCCATATCCTATTTTTCTGTTTAGGTTCAATGTAATTTTGTGAATATGTCTACGGGGCTATTCGGAGAGTACTCGTAACTTCCTTTTGAATTGTTTGAATTGAATTTTGAATCAACAAGAAGGAGCCAAATTTTATTTCAAATGTTTTAAACTTTTAAATATTTTTAACATTGACGGCTCAATTTGAGAGCATTCTTTGGATGGAATGCAAGAGGTGTACATGCATTCAACGTTACTAGAAAGTGTTGTGCTTTTACACTCCGACATCTGTAGCAGATCACGCAGCTTACATACTGTGTACAATACAACGTCAGTGGTTTCATGTGTTTGTAACGTGCCTCTGATGATGGTTCTTTTGAACCGAAACATGTAAGGCGAGTGAAATAAATAAGTGACCTAAGAACGTTGTTACACTCGACGGATTATTCATTGACAATTTGTAACTTCCTTTTATTTTAGGCAACTAATGTAGGAGCCGGGAAAATCTCAAGCATGCGCGGTAGCGTCACATGACTCATTGCCTTGTAAACCATCATAAAACTGGTCACCTAGTGCTTGTTCTTGTCTCTACATAGTGAACTGTGCTGTGTCCTGAGATTAACATTCCCGCTAGCTGTTAACAGCTCATTGGAATTTACTTTCCGAATAACCCTCCTACAATCAAAATTATTCCCATTTTTATGTACGGACTAAGACGACAATATTAAATTGGTTTCAAATTTTTAGGAAATGAGAGATTTGTTTAATTAATTTGCCTTAGGTTAGAGGAACACCTGCGGGTTCCGTAAATAGAGGGGCTTTCTGATTAGAAAAGTGACCAGTAGCTTCTGCTTTGTGAAGTTCTTTCTGTTGTTAGAAATTTGTTGGAACCTGTGTTCCTCTTTCTGCAAGGTTTCTCAGCCGTTGCTATTTTGCAATTCATTTTTCATGGCGTTTTAAAAAACAGCGGGACTCAAAGTACAGGGCCGGGTCGTCTCTTCTTGCTCGACGCACGTGTTCCGATGTCCGGCGTCGACCAAGTCGAGAGGCAATACATTTAGACTTTCGTGGGCCATGCCTCAGCTCAGACGGTTAGTCGCCGGCTTTCCACCGCAATGGCCCGAGTTCGATGCTAGGTAACGTGGAATTTGTAGTATACAAAATGGAGCTGGGAAAGGTTTTCTCCGAGTACTTCGATTTTCCCCTACCAATTCTCATTCCACAGATTCATTATCACCTATCACCGTGGGCTGGTACAGTAGGCCAGTTAGTGGCCGAAGTACCAAGTGGACTCACTCTCACCCCACCCCAAGAATCTAAAAAATAAAACATAACTTAATATCTAACTACTGGGGCTAACTCTTTCTTAAGATCCTAATACTCACTCAGCTGCTCTGGATATTTCCCGCCTTTTATAAAACCCGAAATTTCATACCATATTCAAAAGACGGCACCATTGGCCTCTGTCTTGAGCCAGACAAATTGTTCCTACACTCTCACAGCCTTTCCTCAGGACCCATGATAATATTTGTCCACCTATGTCTAGGTTTTCTAAGTTGCTCTTTTTTCAGGTTCTTGGACCAGAACAGTGTGCCTAGTTCTGATATGTCCCATGCATGCTGTCTGCATCTCCCTATTCACCATCCCCCATTTAACCGTCAGAACATAATTTGGTGGATAACGCAAATTTTGAAACCCTTCGTTTTCAACTTCCTCGCAGTTCCTGTGTGTTTTGTTGACGTCTTCTACCTCAGCACTCTCTTCCAGATATCCTTGATCTATATCCCTTCCTTAATTTGAGACATGAAGTTTCACACCCGTACAAAATTTTTCCTGATATGGATATTTTTGTTTTTAGATACGAAAAAAAAATTTTTGTACCGAATCATAGCAGTTAGTTCCCCGAATTAAATGTTTGCGTCTCCATAAGTGCAATTTTGATTTATGCGTATGGTTTACAGGCATATTGATGCGTGTATTTAGGTCTCTTGTCTTTATTTGTAGGCAAACTTACGTAACAGCTTTTCACAATGCTTTTATGTGTCTCTTCGCGATATGTATGTGTTTGCCCAATACAGTGACATCTTCAGTCTAGAGGAGAAGTTATCTTGTTCCATTCAATTTCAACCCTTCTTAGTTACCTCTACACTTCTAGCTTCGTATTACGAAGGAAACGTAAAAAGCTGTCGCGGAAAATCATCTAATTTCAAATTATTCTGTGTAGAAAATATTGTGGCATGTAGACCCTTTGCTAGGCGACTGTATAGCGGCCGTTACTGCGCAGCAGCCCATAAACAGCAACAAAAGAACAGTGTTTTCTGTTCTGTCTGTGCCGAGATATTAGAAGCTCTTGGAGTCGCTTGGTGAGGTAGTGGGTTAGTTAGAGAATAGCTGACATTCAGTTGCTGTGACAGGTTGCTGTTAGAAGTCGGTAGCTGACACCAGAATTGTTCGGGGGCTCGGAGTGGGGAACCGTCCGTGTTGGAGGCCGCTGCCAAGCAACGGCTAGTGAAGACATGATGTGAATGTGTGTTTTACAGTGAACTGTAAAGTGTAGTCACGCGCTGTATCAGAGAATTTAATAAATCTGCTCAATAATACAAAACCCGTCTATACTCACTAAAATCTTAACAATATGTCGGATATTTAGGTGTAAGGGCTTTCATTGTAGGTGTCTGACGAATTTTAATTAGCGTAACTAATTTCATGCATATAAAGAATTGTATGACAATACTGCACAATCCTTCTTTCTCAAACTGAATTGTCTCAGAATGAACACGTCTCACGAGGCGTTAACCCGGATTTCTTATCCAGAAGTTGTTTTTCAACGAAATTGGATTGGCTTTACTTTATCTGCAGAGTAATTCTTTCCACGAAATACCATTACCATGGCCACAAAGGAAAAGAATAGAACTATTAGTAGCAAGGGAGAAGGCTTCCAGGAGAAAGTTAAAGAGACAATTTAGTGGACATTTATGTTCGTGTGTCTTCGCTAAAATACAGGATAAAAAGATAACACGAAGACAGTTAATAAATCCTGTAAAACTGTGTCAATGTTCAAGCGCTTGCGAACGAGATTATCAACTCAAATTTGATTTCACAAAGACGTTATAAACAAAGTGAATTCGTGAAACACTTATGGCTACTCATTTGAAATATTTTGCTTGCCTGCCTTCTATCTAAGAATATAGAGATTAAATAGTCCAGCATTTTTTTAGATGGATGGGCGCGGGTTCGATTCCCAATGAGGTTATTTTACTTTTCAATTAACCCAATCCTTCCAGCCGCATTATGTCCCTGGGGCGACTCAGCCTCTGACAGAAATGAGTACCAGGAGTCTTTTGTGGGTGAGGGCAAAGGACTGCTGGCGCTTAAGGCTGATAACCTCATTGCCATCTGCGAAAGGATTGTCTAGAAAATATGGGAGCATCAACGTCCCACAACCATATCGGCTTCCACGGCCTGTTACAGGGATAGCCTTATCTTCTTTTCACCTTTTGCCATCCTGCTCTGTACAGACTCGAAACGTGGTCTCGACAAGTTCTCCCCACGGCGGCCCGTGTTGAACCCCAGGTTAGGCTTTGCGGTATTTCTGGTTTACAAGATGGTACTGGGGCGGACTTTCTCGATATTTCGACTTCCCACAAATCACCTTTCCACCAACTGCTCCACATTCATTAATCATCATCTCATTCGATCCTATGTAGCCCAGTCCTAATATCGTCTTCCAATAACCAACAAAGGAAAAATGAAAGAGGTCTGTCACACCAAGGGAAGAACATAGGATGGGGTTCTCAATGTTTGTGACAATCGCACGTTAATACAAAATTATATTTTTGGGCATTATCTATCTTCATGTTTTTATCTAAAACACCGTCCTGTTATTATTTAAAACATAACGTTTCGGAGACTTCATTCTGTCTCCATCTTCAGGGAAAACCTACTCCGTTCGGCCCGATTGATAGACCTAATTCGTAACTCCGGAGACAGGTTTTACCTGAAGACGGAAGCAAAATCCAGTCTCCGAAATTTTGTGTTTTTAAATAAAAACGGGATTCTGTTGTCGATATAAATAAGACTATGGATACTGTCCTTTGGGCGCCATAGCTCAAGCGGTTAGTCGCTGGCTTCCCACCGCGGCGGTGGTGGACAAAGTGGCACTGGGGCAGGTTTTCTCCGAGTACTTCGGTTTCCCCTGCCAATATTCATTCCACCAATTGCTCCACAATCACCCTCACCTATCATCTGGGACTGGTACAGTAGGCCAGAAGTGGCCGCAGTACAAGGGGCTTAGTCACACCCCCCTAACAATAAAAAAATGGATACTGTCCAGAAATGTATTGTTTGTATATGATGAAGTTGTGTGAGTAATTGGAGGTAAAGGTAAAAGAAAATGTATCCTTGTACTTAATTGAGCACTGCGCCATGATAAATACTGGGGAATGGAGGTATAGCTCCACCTCGGGGACCTCGGTACACAATGGATAGGTGGGTGAACCCCCGGAAGCGTTATGAACGCTGTGGAGTAGAAAAAATATTTTACCCTCTCTGAGAATATACCGTCGAATTCGTAGGGCCCTGGATGATGGATGAAACATTTCGATCTGAGAGGAATTCTGTAGAGGAGTAAACGTACTGAAGAACTCCACAATTTGCATACCTCAGCTTATGTTACTAAGGTTGTCAAATCAACAGCGTGACAATGTAAAAGAGCTGACGAGGGAAGCGAAGTATGCCTGAGGAATATATAGAAAGCTCGATGTAGATCGACAGTTGGAGCGAGGAAATTTTACAGATCTTAGATTAAGAAGGTACATAAATATGTCAACAGTGTCACACTGAAGAGAAAAATAGAAAATGAGAATTGCATACAGAGTTTTAGTTGCTGAAAGGAACAGATCTCTTAGAAGACCTAGAAATAGATGCGAGGAAAAAATTGAAATGTATCCAAAGGAAATATAATGTGGGCCTGTGGACTGTATTTAAGTATCTCAGGTTAGACCTTCATGCATATGGCAACGAAATACTTTTTGTCTCATGAAAATCTGTAAATTCATTGACCAGCTGAGCAACTGTACACTCCATAGAAATAGGACCTTCCTTCGTTAGTTCGTGAGCGTCTGTGGCCCGTCGTAATGATCCGTTAGTTTAAATGGATCTGCTTCTACACAGCCACACTACCGCTCAACAGTTCGCTAAGACGCATCCTGTCACAGATGTCCATGACGAGCAGCCTTACCCCCTCCGCTCAGTGCAGCTGATGTCAGCATCGCCATGAACATCGTGATATGCTTTTAGTAACAGAAATATCTGCCAAGCAAACTGACCTCGGAAACTTGAAGTTCAGCGGTAGGAGGGGTTAATAACGGGGCAGACGAGCTTCACTGAAGGGCAGTTCTCATGAACATGGCTTCAAGTGCTTCAGGAGAACATCTATATCGCACTTAACTTCATGTTTATAGCGACTGCACTGGTTAACTGCTGTTTTAGTTTACGGCTAATGCTCTTCTACAGCCGCACAGTTGAATTCTATTTATTCTGGCTTACAGTGTAAGTTACAGCGACTGAAACTCGGTGTATATATATATATATATATATTCGGAGAGCAGCCAAATTTCTTTTTTGCTCCCTGTACGGTGTACTGTTGTGCAGACGACTTAAAACAATTACATAAATATTTCTACTAGCAAAATCAACATGGTAAAACAGGGCATGACATTATGCGAAACTTCCAAGGGGAACTCTTCATGGTCTTCAAGAAATTATAATTTCTTGTTTAAACTAAGAAGCTTGTAGGAAGACATAATCGTGAAAGTAATTTATGTATCTCATTGTTTCGTGAAGTTGCTAATGGTCCCTTTAGACGCTGCCACGAAACAAGCTGTATCATGCGATAACGCTTTTGATTTATGTTATCACTTGCATGTGTGACTATGGACTGGGTTTTGGATAATTGCATTTATTGACCACTTACAGGTCGTAACTACAAATATTTAACACTACCACTGATCTCCACACTTTACAGTTTACTAGAGCATACAGTCTAGTGTTCTCAGTCGGTTACTAGGCGTTTCCTGGTAACGGTTTCTAACAGTGGCTAATTCTCTGCTTCTGGGCTTAAGTTCACTCTGAACGGCGGCTCCTTTCCAAGCACCCATCTATGGCTCATGGACAGAATTTTATTACTGTCAGACGGTTACAGATTTGTTGACGTGGGGCGCTCTCTCTGCCGAGAGAACGATTCTACTGTATACAATTGCTTCTGGCCCTCACCAGCGCAGTTATTGTCGGGTCCGAGTCCCGCAGGACTCGTGACCATATTTAACTGTCTCAGATTTGAGACTCCCCCACCCTGCAGGATCAGGTCCCCGTATTTATATCCCCCAGGAACAGGGTAGGTCCAGTTATACCCCCAGACACTGGGTTTCTTTTTCATCGCCTCCTATGCTCGCAGGGCTACGGTGGCGTTATTTGAATCCGCCTCCACACGGGGTCAACTTATTCTCGTATCAATTACGTGTCCCCCCTTTATAACTTCGAAGCGAACCGAATATAGAACTGAACTTTCTTGTCATAGTAAAAAAGTCGAAGTTACTTTACGGCTGGAAATTTGGCGCCAAGCAGTTCATCTTGCCGTCAAGCCCCCTGAGACCCACGACCAGAATTTTTTTTTCCACAACTGAATTCTTATGGTTATAGTACTTATGTAACATCCTGTCTGTGAAGAAAAATTGGTTTGCCTCGCATGAATATGCTTGGCTTTCCGTCAAGTGTGTTTCGCGCATATAACCTGTTATTGAAAATTCTTCCTTTCGCACTACACAAAAGTCCTCTGCCAGTACAGGCTTTACATAGCAGACCATACCTAACTTGCATACCTTATGTTACAACGGCAGCTTAGTCATTTGAACGGTTGTAAGCTTGACCACCGTCAAATTTAAGCCTCTTAAATTTTCTGCGTCTGACTCCACCTTGTCCTATACCACGAACATGTTCATTCTCATGAATTGGTATTACTTCTGCTTGTCGCCTGCACAATTTTATTATACAGTCGTATACATATGGAAGGTTGAAAGCTGTAGCAGATCGCGAACAGATATGCACCTCGGAAAATGTTCAATGGTGCGGAGAAATTTGTTTTGCATGCGCTACAATTTTAAGCAGTATTTGTCTGCCGTTAATTCCCAGGAGGTACAAGCATAAGTGATTATTCATCTGATTAATGCCTTATACAGTGTTAGTTTAATGTTAGCACTTAAACACTCACTTCTGAATATTCCAATGAATGTTTTGAAGACCTTGGCTTCAATCATTTCTATACGCAGTCTCAATCCGTCCTCTTATTGAAGATTACTCCCAGATAATTTGTATGATTGGCAAAGGGGATATTCTGTCCATTCAATGTAAGATAAGACTCAGGAGACCTAAATCTATGAGAAAAGTAGATCGCCTGAGTTTTATCTCTATTAATTCTTATGTTTCAGTGTTCACACCACGTCTCAATAGCACTGAGACCTCGCTGCAGCTTCCTGAGAACATAGTCCTCTTTGCTGCCTGTCGCATGTATAGAGATAGAGATAGACACCAGATATTTGGGGCGTATCATTTATATACAGACTGCACAATAATATAGGGCACAGGACAGAACCTTGTGGATCCCTGCTTGTATATCCCTTGGTGTAATCATTTCACCTCGACTGAAACTTTGAATTTTCTCTGAGAAAGGAAAGAGCTAATAAGCTTGATTAGACAGATCGAAAATTGTAATGTAAATAATTGATATAGCTGGCCAATGTCCCATTTTGTATAAAGTTCTTTTTCAATATCCAAGAATACAGCAGCCGTAGACATATTGAAATTTAAGGTTACGCGGACTGTAAGTCTCAGATATTGGCTGCGCCATAGCTCAGGCTGTTAGACACTGGCTTCCCATCAGGGCGGCCCGAGTTCGATCCCGGGTCTGGTCAAGTGGGATTTGAGGTGGACAAAGTGGCGCTGGGGCAGGTTTTCTCCGAGAACTTCGTTCCACCAATTACTCCACAATCCCCCTCACCTATCATCTGGGGCTGGTACGATAGGCCAGAAGTGGCCGCAGTACAAGGGACCTAGTCCCATCCACTAGCAATAAAAAGAAGTCTTATATATTGAAGTGTCATGCGGTGACGGGCACGGAAACCGAACTGGCTTACATCAAGCAGGCCTTTTTCTTCAATGTACCTTTGGATTATTTTCAGAATACTTTTTTTTTTTTTCGAATATCTTGCCTGTTGTAGACAAGAGGCTAATCGGGCGTAAATTTTGAGGAAAATTTTGGGTCCTTACCGGGTTTCGGTAACGTTATAACTTTTGCTTCCTTCCAGTGCTTTGAAAACGGGACGCTACTGGGTCTCTTTTTACACGGCTGTTTATATAGGTTACGGGCAAATATGGAAAATGTCTGGTGTCACGGAAACCTATTTCGCGAACCTTTGGCTAGCAGTGGACTCCTGCGTCTGTTTGTTTCTGCGGGATCGTGTGTTTGGCAAGCCGTTGGCTAGCATTGGACTTCTGCTCTGGCTCCACTATTCCGGCTTTCAGGCATCATATACGTATAAAAATACATACGCTCCTCCATACGCCTTCATAGCGTACTGCTTAATGAAGCACAGACAAATTTATCTTCAGGTTTTAGGTTGAACCATACCTGTCTTGAGCAAAACAGAAATGTATAGGACATATTAGTAGTACACAGCATACACGTACCGGGCGAATGGAACAAGAAGCTATAGTCAAATACTGACAATCATGCTCATTATTAATGGCGATACGCTCAGATACTTTATGGAGATTATACTCATATTTATCACATCACTATTTCCCGCCAGGTGGAGTATGATATTCATGACTACATGTTTCAGTACATCCGGACCTGAAGTTTGCAAACATATGCCGAAACATGTCATCCTAGACAACATTTTCATCTGATAGGACTATTGTGGCATGGAAGCACGTTGCTAGGAAACGGCCTCGATATATAACTTCGAAATATAATGCAACAATTACAGCAAGATAGAAAACATCTGATGATGGTAGTATACCGCAGAAACATGTAGTGAGGAAGAAGTGTGAATAGATAATAAGTTGCCATTAAGAACGAAATATACGTGTACAAAAGATTTTATCAGCTCTATGTTTCGGACTGCACTCAATTAATTGGTGTGTCAAGTACATTAGTACCTGCAGTAACTACTCTATCTGCAAAGACTTCAAACAGTGAAATATTTCCAAAAACATAAAAGATGCTCCAGACAGATCCCCCCGATAAACTGTAGAGGATGATATATTTTATGGAACACGTCGAAAGTCGAAACACGTAATGGCATAAGATTATTTCATTAAGATATATAAAATCCTTGTGTTATTTGTGTGACGGCTGTTACAGCTGGTTAGTGAACAAAAACAACATTGCGAAGTAAAACAGACAATATATTGTGTGTTCGTAACAGCGGTGCGCTCCTGGGAAATTACGAATTGAGATTCTGCAAAGCTGTGTTGGCTCCTCAATTTCCTAGACAAAACTCCGACCTCCCGTCCATTCTATAGCATTCTCCTTTCTCTGTTTATCAGACGAGACCTCCAGACATAATTAAAATTCACCGTTCCCAACCACTTCTACATGAATAATTAAAGGACACAGAAATGAACACTGTGCTAACAATAATTTATATGAAGTTAATGTGCGTGTCTGCATTTCATTATCTGGTAAGATTTGTAGCCGCAATAATTATTTAAAATAAGTATGGATGCCTATCGATCACGTCGACTCAGACGGTAAAGATTCCGGCCTGCACGCCGGAAGTCCATGTATCGAATATGAGGCAGGACACCGGCTGTCCTGTCTGAGGTTTGCATGTTTTTCTTTCTCAGTCCTACCACGTGAATGACCCAAGAGGAACTTAAAACAGGAGCCGCAGTCTTCTTTCACATGCTTTCACATTACTCACCCCAACATTCGTCGTTATAGTATTATACGAGATAATTATCTCTCTATGGTTCTACAGCCCTTCGGACCTTGGCCGTTTTCAAGTTTCTTAAGCTGTACACAGTCGGTAGGACTCCTTAGACTGGGGATCGCCAGTCGCAAGACCGCTACTTACACAGAATAAACGCACACAGACATCCATACCTTGGGTTGGACTCGAACCCACGATCCCAGTGTTCGAGCGAGCGAAGACTGTTCATGCCTTAAGACAGCGCGACCGCAGTGATCGGCTACGAGTTAATTATAGCGTTTTTAAATTAACGAAAAATTAATAGGACTAAATTAACGTGAATGTATATATTTCATTAAGGTATGCCTAATCACTTGAATGATTTGTTTCTAACTACATGGAGTTGAGCTCTTGTTCAGAAGCCACAAGTTGCTCAGTTACTCAAAAATTTCCGAACGTATTATGGAACCTGAAGGTTCTTTACCGTGTTCACAGCAGCGTGCTACTGGTCCTTATCCTGAGCGAGGTCCTGTGTAACATTTCATTAAAAAAAAAACACTTGTTTACGTTGAGGAATTTTACCTCCACACCGAACCAAAAATTTGTAAAACCACCCATTATCGGCTGTCCGCGACTGCTTATTCAGTGCATTCACAGCTGCCGTCCATATCTTGGAGCCGACGACAGAGGGTTCGTAGTTCGAGTACCGGTAGGGAGAAGAATTTTCTTCTCTCCATTTCGTACAGACCAGCTATGGGACCCAAACAGCATCCTATCCAGTGAGAACCGGGGGCTCTTTCCCCGGGGGTAAAGCTGCCGGGACGTGAAGCTGACCATCTGAAATTAGTGCCGAGATCAAGATACTATGGATCTATTCATCCACTCCCATATACTTCTTCGAGGCGTAATGCTTAGTTATTTAAACACAAGGACAAATTTACCTTTTACCCTCGGTATCTGGAGGCCGCCTCCTTCATCCGCGCCATGTCGTGGTGACAAGGGACCCACTAAAGAAGAACTGGATTCTTCATTGTGTCGAAGTATCTAGTGATCCAGGTGATCTGTCCGGATCTTCGACATCTGATTAAGTGTCGGAAAGCCATAAGTCTTGCAGCTGTAAGCTCTAGATTGCAGCATCACGGTAAAATACTTGTGTCTCTTCACTGACAAGTAACGTCACTGCCGACCTGAAAATGTGCGATCACACTGACAAATACTGGAAGGTTGTGCCTTGTATTAAGTCGGAACTTTTCATTAAAGTCTCTCTTATAAATGACGATACGACATTTATTGCCCCAATATGTGCTGGAAGAGCTTCATTTTCAGGGCACTTGGCGGTTTCAAATCACACGTTCATTTTTGCTGACGGAAGCATGGGCAGAGATTGTTCAATGGAGCTGCTGATATCCGAGCTCACATTGACTGCTGTCGAACTGTTGTCATGAATTCCATGAAACTGTGACGTACTATAGGTATGCAGACTCCCCTTCAAATAGTAAGAAATGTGTTTAAGGATACAGTGTTCAAGAAGTTATTACAAAAGACGCACTTTTAATGAAAATGACAGAAAATGAGAGGAAGTAGAATAGTGTTCACAGATAAGTATCAGTGGCCAAAGTTCCGGTGTGGCTAGTATTGACCGACAAATTTTTAAAACAAGTGAAAGTGACACCATATTTTTTTTTCACCGTTCTTTTGCTAATGAGAACAACTTTTTGTTTTGTTTCTATATGAATGGTCTTGCTTCTGCGACACAGTGTTTCAACGCTTCGCATGTTCCAGTACAAAGGAGAATGTTAGGTTCATAGTTCGACTATGAGCCCGTACAATTCAATTTGCGCATGCGTCGGGAGGGACGCCGAATATTGTAGTTAATATTGCCAGGTTTTCCAGCTGCGCGACCTGAATTACGCACTGACACTCAGCATCTTAATGTATCCGTATAAAATTAGCCTATGTCATTGCCGATTGTCGTTATGTCGTTTCCATAGTAACCAAATGAGAAGCGAATTTTATTTAATAATTATTACGAAAGCAAGGTGGTAGCAGTAAGTGGCATAGTTTCGGCAGGTATTACAACGTATATCTTTATCGAAGAAATATACTGCTAACTTATTATTATAAATGTTATTGTTATTGTCGCGATTTAAGGAGGATGCCCGACTTATAAGACAGGTGAGAAGACAGCTTGAAAGACATGGCCTTAGATGAGGGGATAATATTAAAATTAATCTTAAAGAAGGGGCCATGAATGTGCACACTACTTTCTTCATGCTACAGACAGATCCAGTTGTTGGTTATTCTGCTGCTTCAATTTTATCTCCCAAAGGTAATTTCTGTACACCCCAACAACTATCAGCTTCTCAATATGGCCTCGCCATGGACTTATTCAGAGGTAGTCAGTGAACGTTGTGTTTAACTTCCTTTGAATATAATGCTTGAAAACTATTTCTTTTATGAAATAATATTCTCATAAATGTCTTGAAGTAATTAATTCTTCTCGCTGTCGTGTCATGTACGTAAGTAAAATATTACGATAAGAACAGTCCATTAATGACATTAATCTGGAAGTTTCTTTCTGTTCATGTCGCGCGCGCTGAGAATGTACTTCCGTTTTTATATGCCACGCACGGGATTCAACTTCAGCTGCTTTTCTACTGAAACGTTTTCAGTTTAATTAATTTTCGTGCCCGAGGCAATGTTCGAGCTTCTTTCGTGTTCGATACGGAGAACAGAAATGGAGCCAATAATACGAGACCGTATCCAGACGTGCATACGTTCTCCATGTTGAACAACCGAAAATAACTGGAAATTTGTGCTGCAGCTCCTGTGATTCTGAGCGATGGATCTAGAAAGAATTTGAAGTCCTAGTCGAGAAAATTTTACAAAGTTAATAAAAAGTTCGCCTTGATCGATTTATTTTCGTGTCTTGAAAAGAGGATGCAAAATTTCCACATATATCTCAAATTCAATGGCAGAATTATCGTATCGATAAAAGTTACGAGTCGGTGAAATATACAGAATTATATAACTTCCCATTCCAATTTCAACGAGAAAAATTTACGATTTCCATCTCTGGCTTCAGTTCCAACAGATAACAGTCCTCTTGTGTACCCTTAAACATTGCAGTCCCTGAGAGTCACTTTGAAGTAATGAATTCACGGACTGGGTACATGCCGTGAACTCGGTAGAATAAACACAGTATCAATGGTCTTATAAGAAGAATAAGCTCTCCCTGTAACAGGCCGTGAGGGCCCATGGGGTTGTGAGACGTCGAGCTTCCCACATTTTCCAGACAATCGACTCAGATTTGGCGGTAAATTTGTCAGCCTAATGCACCGGCTTCCCTTTACCCCGAGAAATAACCCTGGTACTAATTTCTCTTAGAGGCTGAGTCGACCTCTGGGCCATATTGCTGCTGAAAGGATTAGGTAAATTGAAAAATCCAATGATCACACCGGGAATCACACCCGCGACCATCCGGCTTCTAGCGTGATGCCTCAACCAACTACGCTACCGCGTGCACCAGTAGTAATATTCTAGGAATATGTTTCTTCGACAAGTTCGACAGCTTAATACGCGGTAGTGTAGTTGATTGTGACACTATGCTACAAGCCGGAAGGTCGCGGATTCGGGTCCCGATGAGGTGGATCTTTTCAATTGACATATTCCTTCCAGCCCTTGGTTCGACTTAGCCTCTAACAGAAATGAGTACCAGGAATCTTCCTGTGGAGTAAAGGGAGACCGCCGTGTAAGGCTGACACACCTTACAGCCATCTGTGTGCCGATTGTCTAGAGAAAATGTGGGAGCCTCGACGTCTAACAACGCTATGGGGCTTCACTGTCTGTTACAGGAATAGCTTTATCTTTTTTTTTTTTGATACCAACTGAAATATTGCTGCTTATTGCTAATGTATTTAAGTAAGATAAATCTATCCCTCTAACAGGCCGTGGGGCCTCATTGGGTTTTGATATGTCGATGCTCCCACATTTTCTAGACAATCGGCTCACAGATGGCGATAAGGTTGTCAGTCTTACACGCTGATCATCCTATACCCCCCAGGAAGATTCCTGGTACACATTTCTGTTAGAGGCTGAGTCGATTCCGGGGTCATAGTGAAGCTGGAAGGATTAGGTCAATTGAAAAAATCCAATGATCTAATCGGAATCGAACCCGCGCCCTTCCGACTTGTAACGCAGTGTCTCAACCAACTTAGCTACCACGTGTCCCAGTTTTATCTATGTTGTATTTATAATTATCTGACTGCAATAGTTCCCATGGAAGAGACGTAACGTCAGACACTGACCTGCGTAGACTTAAATATGTATGTTTACTCACGACTCAGTTTCAAGAGTTTGTTGTACGTGAAGTCATTTCTAGCCAGAAATGTCATTTAAACGTAAAACTGGTTCTCAACAGTTACTGAATATTGGAGGTTCGAAATGTATGAGTGGTTTGGATGTTAAGTCAAGACTATTTTATTATGGCACGAATGTACAATGAAATGCGCATGCGTGACCACGAACCGAACCGGCAGATGCTTCCTGTGCAGTGCCAGTCTCGTAGCGCGGTGTTCATGTCCTGTGCGGAGTTATACCATAAAGTTTTCAAATGCCGGATATGCAGGTATGAGGTAATTCTAAGGGTCTTGCGGTATGTTGCTGACTGCCGGGGACGATTTTCAAATCTAGTAATTCCGGAAACAGGAGATTAGCAACATCTCGCACAGACCGTGAGATGTTCACGTGCTGGAGTTTCTGCTTACGCGGAGAGAGCTCTACCATGAGGTATAGCTGAAGTAGAGATGTATACATTTGGCAAATGGAGCGACAGCAGTAGTAGAAGAAGGATTGACGGAGATCTTCATGTTAACCAACGAGAGTCTGGGAAACGTTATAACAGCAAGACATGTAACCATACCTCGTACAGCACGGTCAGGAAATTTGGCCTACAAATGCCAGAATTTCTACGTGGCTCAATCCGCTTAGCGGATTAGTAGCTGCGTCAATGAATTTCTTTACGTAACACAGTCCATTTACCTGTACCGGGGTCACTACAACTAGAAGGAGTGAGCCACCATAGAACAGTGAAAAACGATTTTCAACACCGAATTTATATATATGTGTGTGGCGACTTATATGTAAACTTGCTGCAATTTCATTCAATGTCACTCGGCGGTTTTCCCTCACTGTGGCTTCAACTGCTGCAGTGTTCTCTGGAGTCACAACTCGATGTGCCTGACCCAGACGAAGAGCATCTTCCACTGAATTCATACCATTTATAAACTTTCTACTCCATTCGTACACTTGCTGCTGTGACAAACATGTATCACCATACTGAAACATCATTCTTCCATATATTTCAATAGGTTTCACGCCTTCACTACACAAAAACCGAATAACAGAACGCTGTTCTTGCCTGGTGCAAGTCTCAAGTGGGACAACCATCTTATACTGGTGCTGTGACGGTGTTCGTACACCTGCACTATGCTGCAACCTACAGGCCATTCTGCACGCTGTTTGTAGCACGCTTACCAACTTACAGGATAATGGCACGAAATTTCGATTTTTTATTACAAATTTAAGGTTTTCGTTTGACTCACCCTCGTACTTCGAAATTAGATGAGGTCGTCTTACAGGCAATTTTTTATACAGTTTTTGCAGAAACCATTTTTTGAGATCTGTTAGAAATTCTACCTTCGGACACGCGCTCGCTTATACATTTTTTAACACAGCAGAGCACCTGCCCATTTTAGCCCTGCAACGAATATAAATCTCGATTATCTCTTCCCTCTTCGATCGATCGATCGTAGTGGTTCAACATTGACTGGTCAGATCTCCAGACGTAACGCCTTACGTCTGTATCCGTGGAAGCAAATGGAAGGTCTACCACACCAGCAAAAATTGTAAACACAAGAGATGTTGCCCTGTAGCGTTTTGCATTCTGGAACCCCTGAGAAGGACAATGCTGGTACAGAGGTTCCAAACACCGTTAGATATACAGAATAGTGTGGGTACATAACGAAACTGAAGCTTTTCATTTGAACATTTGCTTCAGGCAAAAATTGCTTCGGTTACTTTCTTTTTTCATTACGGTAATGATAATTCCATAACCTCTGATATCCGGGCCTATGTTTATCTGATGCGTGTAACTGTGAGTACCGTCAGATAGAAGCCACCGAAGTTACGATATGAAATCGTACATCACCCGGTACATAGCAACATTTGTGTATTCTAACACGTTTTCACGGGCAGTCCGTTCATGGATTTATATAACGGCTTCGTTCTGTCGTTATAACGACCAGCTTGTCATCTGTTCTTGTAATATTTGTCTCCCACTTAAATGTTAGACATTCTAGGTTCGACACACAGCCGACCTTTCCGTAGTGACAGGGGGTTAAAATTAAACCTTTTTTCATGGTCTCCGGTTTGAAGTATTCTGACCATTATCGCCCATTAGATATTAATCGAGAACGCATTTATACACAGCTGTTTAATTGTATCCTCAAACGAAAGATTCATTGTAAAGATGCACGAAACGTATTGCACATGGATAAGATGAGAAGTGAATACAGGACTTTGGTCAGGAAACCCGCTGAGAGACGTAGAAGTAAATGGAAGGATAATACTAAAATTAATCTGTCCGACAGATTTACACATATATCACACATATATCTATACTTCCTTTAGCTTGTTTTGGACTTCATCCATCGTCTGGTATGTAAAAGACAAAATACCAGGACGTTCCGGAGACTGGATCTGTCTGCGTCTTGAGGTGGGTAAGGAAGGATAAACCTACTCAATTTGGCCCGTTAGAAAGAGCTAGTCTCAATCACTGGTCCTTCCTTAGCCACCTCAAGACGGAGACAGATCCAGTCTCCGAAACGTCCTGGTCTTTTGTCTTTTACATACCAGACGAGGGACGAAGTCCATAACAAGCCAAAGGAAGTAGAGCAGTGCTGTCCAACGTTCTTATGGACTCGGGCACAATTCACTGATGCCTATGGAGGTACGGGCGCCACCACACACTACTACTACTACTACTACTACTACTACTACTACTACTAGTAATAATAATAAAAAAATTCGAAAATATTTAACAGTACTCAGACGTTTAAAACTGTCTCTTGTCTTACAATTTGAATTAATATTAAAAATCGGCTAATTATATGTGGTTACGGAGGGCGCCAGAAAAATATACCACGGGCGCCATGGCGCCCGCGGGCCCCCCTTTGGACAGGGCTGAAGTAGAGTATACACCATCGTCAGAATTCTTTCAAGTCTGTCTATCTTTCTGTTCATTTCTTATTCGCTTTCGCTTGATGCCGAAACGGCGGACGTCTAAACGTCGCGCTGAAGATGGTAAGAAGGTCCTATAATTCTTAAATGTGACCAACTTATGCATTGTACCTTCATCCAAGTGTCGAAGTTAGCATCGAACCGCCAGGAAAAACTGAAATCATTTATTTATTTATGGTTCAACGAATCTTCCGAATGCTCAGACTACATAAAGTCGAAAGGTACAATAGTAAGGGAAAAATAATAAAAATAAAAAATATGAAGGAAAGTGTAGCGACATAATCCAGCGTATCGCCACCACGGGATATCAGGCGTGCAGCTAATTCCATAAGAATTTGTATATTCGCAAGTTACAATTAGAAGAAAACAATATGTTGTACGTATTGTGTTATTCATATTTGAATATTTATTATTTATTCAGATTTGTGTCTCTTTTATTTTCGTAGAAAATGTTCTACCTCTACTTTTCTTCCCCTAATGTATAATAAAGCGCAAGGAATGTCTTCTTCTTCCTCTTCTCCTGTTTTTCCTGTTGCCCCCACTTGGAACATAGGGAATTCGGTAGGATTTCATGTACGGGGATCAGCTGTCGCGAGGACGCTACCTACTCACAAACAAAGAATAAACGCAAACAGATATTCATGCCGTCAGTGGGATTCGAACTTACGATCCTAGTGTTGGAGCGAGCGAAGACATTTCATGTCTTAGACCGTGCGGTTACTGTGATTGGCCAAAGAGTAATATACAGGTAGACATATATGATCGTGCCCTATTTTCGAGAGGCGAAATTCTGTGTTGTGCAGTCACGTGTCTTTAACAAGTTTTGGAGTGTCGCGAGAAAAACAATTTCGTGGAACCCTGGCCAAATTTAAGGTACAATAACGGAATTTGTTTTGAGGGGCTGAAAAACCACGAAACACCTTAGTCAGAACAGTCAATATTCCGGCAAAAAGTTCCAACCAGACACCTCAAAAATATGTCAGAATCCTTACTGCTTGTACGAATTTTCTCGCTGAAATTTTCTATTAAATAATTCACCAGTAAATGATCGCTGTGAATAGCCCCAAACCTGCCGCCTGTTTTTGTTAGTACGGTGAAATTTCGTCTGTTGGTTTCTGTGCGTCAGTTAGAGGAATCTGACTGCGAAAACAATGTGTATCCATCATAAAGTGTGGATTAAATAATTTTCCATACTTCATTTATTAAGGATATTACAGCTTCTAGAGCCATTTCTAGGCAACGGTTCGGTAAACAAGTTCCCGCGGCAACGAACACGCATGCAACAATAGTGGTACTCATGGAAACTGTGTTTTCTACTCGGTCCGTTCAAAGAGGTCATAAGGAGGATAACTGAAGCAAGAATAAATCATTTGGGAGGGAGCCGACGCTCAGAGAGAACTTGGGCACGTAAGTAGAGAAACAGCCATTATTAGAAGCCTTTAAGAGAAAGCGTCTAGTGAAGACACTGCACTTAGCGTGTGCTATAGTTATTTGTAAAGTGTAGAGAGCAGCGCTAATGTTATATATATATTTGTATTACGACCTATAGGTGGTCAGTAAATACAATTATCCAAAACCCTGTCTATAATCACTTATACTCGTGACGACATCTTTATGAATTACAACATTATTCTGTACTGTGCTTCCAGAGTCTGGTATTTTTTATGTTTTTAATATTGTAATAATATTGGCATTTCCCATTTGCAAGGCTGCATTCCTTCATGCAGACACAAACCTCATGAAATCCCTGAAGGCTGATTAAGTATTCGAATCACGTACCGCTTGAATACACATAAAGCGAAGGGTGTGGAGAAAGCAGACGAAATACCTAAAAGTATATGAGATGCTCTCTTTCATAGTTTATTGTGCCTTTAGCCGGTATGCCCAGGCATCGGGATAGCTTTGTCGGTATAGCGCCGGACTTCGAGTTCTGTAGCCCTGGTTCGATTACCGGCATGAGCAATAGTTTTTGTCTATTCCACGGCATCCAGACCGACTCTGTGTCCCACCCAGTCTCCTATATAATAGGGTCCTGCGGTTCTGTGGGGGTAAAGCGGTAGGGGCGTGAAGCCGACTACACCTCCATCTAGTGTCGAAGTAAAAAATGGTGGAGCTACACCCCATTCTTCAACTGTCTTCAAGGCATAGTGCTTAATTACTAAAGCACAGGGATAATTTTACCTTTTAGCTTTTAACCAGTATGTCGGACTATGACCATGTCGGAATGTCCCTTTTTATTATAGAGTAACATCTATACGAATTAAATGTTGGATGACGTGTGCCTTATTCATATCTATATTCTTTCATGCTCCTATTTTCGGGTGAATTTTTTTGTCTGCACATTCAACTCGTAATGTCTTTGTTCCTGTGAATTCTCTTGTCACCCCGGCCCCAGTCCTCTCTGCCCTTCACTACTTCCCTTTCTAAACTTTCGGCTTAAATTTCTGTCCTGAAAACGGAAGCAACAGATTTAGCCGAAGAATTCGTAACGATCTACCAAACTATACGTTTCTGCGTCTTGGAAGACAATATCTATGTATGCTGAAAATTACAGAGGGCGTATAATTATTATATAATTAATATAATTAATTATAGCCCAAATAGTGTAATTACCGTTGAAAAGCAGAAAGAAAGTCTGAATATTTACTGTATAAATTACATTGTTCCTGTTGACAGATGAAATAAATTTTAATTGACAAGAGAAAATATAAGCAATTCCTCATTATTTAATGTGCCTACAGAAAAACTTTTGGGGCACGCGGTAGCGTAGTTGGTTGAGGGGCCGGGACGTCGCGGTTTCAAGTCCCGATGAGGTCATTGGATTTTTTTCAATTGATCAAATCTTTCCGGCCGCACAGTGGCCCTGGGGTTTACTCAACCTCTAACTTAAATGAGTACCAGGAATTATTTAAATAATTTTATAGGGGAGTAAAGCGCGGCCGGCGCGTAAGGCTGACAACCTTACCGCCATCTTTGAGCCCATTGTCTAGATAACGTGGGACCCTCAACGTCTCACAACCGTATGGGCCTTCACGGCCTGGTACAGGGATAGTTTTACTTTTACTGTACAGAAAAACTTTATGCTGGCATTCTTGCTGCCTACTCGTGAGAATTTCCCGTGAACTCCGTAGATACAGGAACAAATTCCATGTGGCCAGTTATGTGATGGTTTACAAAGGCAATGCTTAATGAGACGCTACTTCTCATGCGCGAGCTTTCCCCCACTCTTGCATTAGTTGCCTAAAGAATGGTAGTTACTTTACGAATAGCTCTCGTATGTAAAATATCCTAGAAATAAGTGCAGAAATTTGGTGGGTGAGTATAATGGCGCAAAAATAATCAATTTTTTCTATTGTTACGTGTTAGAGTGGCTATTGAGGAGGATTTAGATTGGAGATTGAATTTATTGACCACTTTAACATATGACTCGTGACCACACTTAATTATAGCCCATCGCTGATCTCCACGCTTCACATATCACTAGAGGGCACACTAATTCTTTTCAGTCTGCTTTCACTAGATGTTCCCTGGTAACAGCTTCTAACAGTGGGTATTCTTCAAGTGCACCGATCATGACTTTTCTTCATAGACTCCCTTACAACTCACTGCTAACTCTGTACAGTTAGAATTACTGACATTACCGTTAAATCAGCTGCGGACGCTAAAATATCCTTGTTACGGTTACCTAGGGATGTTTGTCTCTGTTATCCTATTGAATGTTATTTAGGAATCTTCCTTGGAGTAAAGAGCAACCGGAGCGTAAGGCTGGTAACCTCAATTTTCTAGAAAACATGGGAGCCTCGACGTTTCACAATCCTAAGGAACTCCATGACCTTTTACATGGATAGCTTAAGTTCTTTACTGAATGTTATTCAAATTATGGAAACTTAACACAGGTGATGTAAAGATACACTGGAGGTTCATGGATTTATCTGTCTGTCTGTCTACTGTCAGTCTGTCTTCTGTCTCTCTACCTATCTATCCATCAATGCATCCATCCATTTATGGCTCTACAGCCCTTGTGGTTCTTGGCAGCTTTTCGGTGTCTTAATCTATACATAGTCCGCAGGACTCCATGGACGAGGATCAGCCCGTCCCAAGGCCGTTACCTACATACAGAGCAACACAAACACAGAAGAAACGCAGGAAGACATCCATGCCGCGAGTGGAATTTGAACCCACGATCCCAGAGTTTCTTGCTTCTGTGTTTCGTAACTTATCATTCCTTCCTCCATTTTTTTCCTTGGCACTACAGCCCCAGTGGGCCTAGGCCTACCTCCATGAACTTCTCCGTTCACTTCGGTTTTTCTAGATCTTACACATCCGGCAGGATTCCTTGGGCGGGTGATCAGCTCGTCGCAAGGCCTCTACCTGTACACAAACACAGAAAAACGCACACACACAAACTAAATATCCATGACCTGAGTAGGATTCGAACCCACGATCCCGGTTTCCAAGCGAGCGAAGGCAATACATGCTCCTTCCTCCTTTACCACCCTTATTTCCATTCTCTTTATCCTTCCTAATGAACAATTTAGCTCAAGCGGAAAATTTTCTGACTTTATTTTTGGATGTGTGGCCTGGAACCTCGGCCGGAGCAACAGTGTCGTGGTTGTCGTTAATCCCTCCATAGAATGGCACGTGGCACATATAATCAGGCCACAACCGATTCCTTCCACATCCCATCCTATTCATTCTTCACCGGTCATCGAATCACTTGACTCTGCAATACATTATCTCAGTGGTTAAATAAACTGCTAATAATAAATTCATCTCTCTTGCTACCTTTTCATAATTTCTCTCGTTCATCACCCTTTCCTCCCTCCTTGTTTACTCCTTATTTTTCCCCCATTCTTTCAACGTTTTTCTCCTGGCCCTACTGCCTTATTCTTCTCCGTTTACATTTCTTTTCCTTCTCTTTCTCATTCGTAAAGCAAAGCTGTCCCTGTAACAGGCCGTGGAGACCCATAGGGTTGTGAGACGTCGAGGCTCCCACACTATCTAGACAATCGGCTCACAGATGGCGGTAAAGTTGTCAGCCTTACGCGCCGGCCGCGCTTTACTCCACAGGAAAATTATTTAATTAATTCCTGGTACTCATTTCTGTTAGAGGCTCAGTCGACCCCAGGGCCATATTGCGGCTGAAAGAATTAGGTCAATTGAAAAAGAATCCAACGACCTCATCGGGATTAGAACCCGCATAGTGTCTCAACCAACTACCTCGTAGTTCTTACATTATTTCCTCTTATTTCGATCATCTGCATTTCCCGCGTTTGTCCATTCCTGTCCTCTGTGTTTTACATGACTTCCCCTTCTTTTTTTTATAATTTCTATTTCCTTCTTTCTGCCCAACTTTCTTCATTCCTTCCTTCATTTTATTGCCTACGTGAGAATTTCAGTACTGTGAGACATGGCGTTGTGCACCCTTCCGCGTCTGAAACACAGTCATCGTTCTGTATTTTGCTTATTTTACAAACATTGACTTTCAGGCAGGTATCTGCTCTCCTCTTCGGAATCTTGAGAGAAAATTAAACCTAAAATATCGAAATTTAGGCCTAACAAATATTGATATCAAACAACAAATTTAAAAATAATTGAACTCTCCTGATGCTCTAGACCTATCAATAAAAATATTCTTAATAGACATTAATTGAATTCTTAAAACAAATATTCGGCCCTTCGTCCCCCTCCGAAACAAACCTGTCATAGACCCATGAATCCATTGAGGTATGTCGTTAAAGCTGTGATTACTATGTCACGTGACGAATGTAGCGGGTTGTACATTGGATGACTAGGTTTATTGCCAGGTCTTTACAATTACAACCAATTATAACAGCTCCATAAGTCGCTCCATTCCTTACTGGACTACGAGTGTCTTCACTTCCACTGTGACTGGCTTCGTTCTGATTTACGAATCGGGCACTTCTTCGGCTTCCGCTGTCCGCTGCTTAACACTCCACAGCTGAACACTGAACTCTCTCACGACTGAACTATGACTGACTAGTTCTTCTCCACACAGCTCCTTATATAGGCTACCTGTAAACAAGGAGAATGTCTGTTGCCTGGCTGTTGTCACGGAAATATGCTTGCTGAACTGTTGCCTATCAGTGGACTTCCGCGCCTGTTCCTTGATGTGGGAATGTGTGTTTGGCAAGTCATTAGCTAGAAATGGACTTCCGCTCTGGCCCCACTATTCCGGCTTTCAGGTGCCATGTCTCATTATAATTTAATAAAATTACTGTCCTGGAATATGATTGCTTGCAATTTGTTTTGCTAAAGTATGTATTTGGTTGTGTCTGTCTGGCAAGAAGTGTATGCAGAGAACTGTGTTCCTGTTCACATGATGGCGTATGGTTTAGTAGGCTCATTGTAGTTGCATCCCATTACGAAATCATGCAGGTCTCCAGCTGTGATTAAGTTCTCTCTCACAGGTTTGTTGACACTTCCTATTGCACGTGCATAGTCACGAACTTCAAGTTTATGTACAATATTATACAAGCTGTCTGCTCTGCCCTAACTCTTGCAGTTACACGAGATACACAGTGCAAGATTCGCCTGTTACACGCTACATGAAAAATTACTTTATCGTGACGTAACCATAAATCCTCCTACACCAAGGAAGATATTGTATTCGGTGTTGGCGTGATTAATAATAATCGGTTCTGGATTTGTGATCGGGTTTATTGGTACTTCTTTACAGTTACAATTGATAACAGCCCACAATGACTGACTAAGACTCGCTCCATTCTTTACTGGACTACGAGTGTCTTCTAGTCTACTGTGACGAATGAGGAATTACTGCTCACGCATCGAATTGCCTTCAGCGACGTCTGTCTCTCAATTGCTATACGAAGAATCTCTCGCGACTCACATCTCCTGGACTGAACTACCTTGCAAGCGGACCGAACATAGATCACCATATCGAACAGTTTTCATGGGTTTTCATGGGAACCTGTGTTTAGCGATTTGCTACTTAACAACAACTCGTCCGTTGTTACTCGTTGCAGCGAGAACGTATTTACCAAGCCGTTGCTCAGCAATAGCCTTCCACTCTGGCTCCGCTATTCCGGGTTTCAGACGTCATGTCACAAT
The DNA here is from genome assembly GCF_002891405.2 of Cryptotermes secundus. Taxonomy (NCBI): domain Eukaryota; kingdom Metazoa; phylum Arthropoda; class Insecta; order Blattodea; family Kalotermitidae; genus Cryptotermes; species Cryptotermes secundus. Next base: position 279,048 of record NW_019731573.1, on the reverse strand, counting down.
ATTAAACGGCATGATCTCCGGTTTAAGGAATATCCAGCATAGAACGTTGAAGATTTTCCAACGATTCCGCAAACGTTGCAGACGTCATCCTCGGGGTTACAGTATTCCAAATCCGAATCATATTATGAGTAACGTTCTCTCAGACAGTCCGTCAGTCTTGGTATCGAGCCCCTCCTGGTGCTCCTGAACAGAGTCTTACGTAAGGACCATCATAATTACAGTTTCTGTCGCCTTGATACGCTCTTCCCACGAGGGAAGAGGCCTGCCACTTTTCGAAAGCCTTCGTCCTTGTCATATACACGTACGTGCTATATACGTAATGTGTAAAAAGGTGAAAATATATGTGAAAAATACTGCGGCATGCAGGCCTGCTGTTGGGCAACGAGTCGGTAAACACATTCCAGCGTCAACGCTTACGCAGGTAGCGACTGGATAACTTCCGTTGCTAAGCAGCGCGCTTTAAACACAATAATGTGTTTCACATATACCCATTTCTGGGAAACGGATGTGTTTTCTGTGGGTCTGCCTCTAGGTTATATAAATAGTCCAGTGGTAAATCAGAAGTCAGTGGTAGAAGGATGACTAGACTGGAGCGAGTCCTCGGCAGTTAAGTAAGAAGGGTTCGGCTGAATATTGATTGTGAGTTATTGTAATTTATTGTGATTAAGAGCGATTGTAAAAGAATGTGTAACGAAATTCAATGATCCAATGCAGAACCCGTTATTATTAGTCACTGAGCCATATACACGTGACGATATTTACATTACACGAGTATATGAACAATGTGAACAATACATACAAGGCCTCCGTCAAGTCCAGATTTACTTAGCTCGTGCTACCATTGCAACTTTGTCACTTGAATTGTCGTAAGCTTGGCCGTTGCAAAATTAGAGCCTGTTATGTTCATTCTAGAATAAATTTTATTATATAAGATTTGAGGTTTTCACAGCGGTAACTATGAAGAAAGCAGTCTTCTGGGATTTGGCGCCGTGTATGTGTTAACACCACATATACACGGTGCCAAATCCCAGAAGACTGTTTTCTTCAAATTTTATTACAATTACAGTTAAGCGAATTCTATCTTTTCAGGAGTGACACCTCCCCTTGGATACGTTGTTATAATTTTACGATCTTAATACTGAAATGTTAAGGTACTTCTAGGTTATATTAATCTTGTGTTGTGTTTTATCATATAAATATTTGCTTTTACGTGACGGATGTGCCTGTTCCTGCTGCACATATTTTCATGATGAATCACTTCAGATGTCATTACTTATTCTCTGAGGGTACCACATGATTCCTGTATTACGTCTTGAACGATGTGCTACGACTTAATCTTGGCTTTACTTCTTTTGCTATTGAACTTCGTACGTAATACTCGGCATATGACCGATCAGATTGGCAAGCGGTAACCTACTTACTTCTGTTCTGTAGATGTCTGGTTCGATATTCGTACAGAACACCGACTCTTCTCACTGAAGTGTTTCGTAGTATCCAGTCGAACTCCAGGACAAGACCTTAAATCAGGCCACAACAGATTCATTTCACATCTTTTAGAGTCTATTCTTCACTTTCTTCCAATCATTCGAGGCTATGTAGTCTTATCAGCTGAGACTGTTGTTGAACATGCCACAAATGAGCTGTATATAAACCAAAACAAATTCCCTGGTTTTAGTACTCAAGCGACCGCCTCTTGTCGCGAAGTTAGTGTCAAATTTAGCGGATAGATGGTGTCGCATGGTCAGCTAAACGAGTCTCCACGGCCGTTAATTTCGGTTTTATAGACCGAAGCCGCTATATTCTTGAAATATCTCCCCAATTATCCCCATGATGCTGAGTGTACCCCGTTCCAGACCCACTACTTCTCAGAAAACTTGCGCCGGGAATCTAACCCGGACCTCTGGATCTGTAGCCTGGAAATCTGACCACTAAACCACAGAGGCGTTCGTAACAACGTCACAACCCTACTTAAAAGGAGTTAATAATTCCATTTCATTTGTTTAAGGCTAAGCACCCTACTTCAGGCTGAGTTTAGTTTATATTGCAGGTTATTAAACGACGTTTTCTGTAACGAGATTATGCTACGTCGGGCGATTCGATGGGGGGGGCCTTAACGAATCGGAAAGGATTTGAAAGAAAGCAGTTTTAGCCGTGCCGTGCAGTCGAGTTCTCGGAGTTGGCAGAATAGTGGCAACAAGACTTCATGTGTGGGACTGGTATAACTACTGTGTTGAAATCCGTTGCCAGGATACGACTAGCGAAGACCGAGAAACCTAGCGCGTGTGTAACCATGAACCGAAGGTCGAATAGTTTTAACTCCAAGATGTTTAATAAATAATTTACAGGTGAAGGGAAAAAAATGTGCTTGAAGCAAAGTTTATCAATATGTTATAACGGAGACGCAGTTGGGTTTGATGATGAACTTTGTAAACTTGTGAATCCATAGGTACTTCCCCTTCCTATTCATAATTTATCTGACAGACATGCTGGGAAGACGGAAGTCACTGAGAAGCAGCAATATATATGAAAGGGGCTGAGCGTGACTGGAATCCCCGTTTAAGTGTATAGCAACATGAAACCTATTAATTCAATTGTTCTCTGAGGTCTACAGAAAATATCCTCTTGATTGAGAGAGGATCTACTGTCACGTACCAATACTGGATTTGAGGTTCTCATAGGAGTTACCATTAAGAACAATATGTTATTGGGTGTAATACCGTTTAGTGTAATAGAAGTTTAGCGAGACTTCGGAGGAACTTACTGCTTCCTTCTTCAGAATAGGCCAAGGAACGAACCAGCATGAAGAAACCAGCTTTGTTTATTCTCCATCCCTGAAGATGAAATCTATATTTTCCTCTGAAATTTGTACCAGATTACACGGCGTCCCATCCCAGAAGATAGTACTTCATATTAAGTTTCCTACAGCCACAATATACTCGGGTAATGCTTGCTACCATTCAGTCCAGAACCTTTTGTCTTCACGTTTGCTGTCCAAAAACATAAAAATTAGAATATACAAATTTATAATTTTGCCTGTGGCTCTGTATGGGTGTGAAACTTGGTCTCTTATATTAAGAGAGGAACACAGACTGAGAGTGTTTGAGAACAGGGTGTTGAGGAGAATATTTGGACCGAAGAGAGATGATGTGACAGGAGGTTAGAGAAAACTGCATAATGAGGAGCTTCATAACTTGTACTCTTCTCCAAGTATAATTAGAATTACCAAGTCAAGGAGGATGAGGTGGGCAGGTCATGTAGCACGAATGGGAGAGACGAGGAATGCTTATAGGATATTGATGGGAAAGAGACCACAGGGAAGACCAAGGCGTAAGTGGGTGAACAATATCACAATGGATCTTAGAGAGATAGGATGGGATGGTATGGATTGGATAGATCTGGCTCAGGATAGGGACCAGTGGAAGGCTCTTGTGAACGCGGTAATGAACCTTCGGGTTCCATAAACTGCTGGGAAATTCTTGAGTAGCTGCAGGATTGGCGGCTCCTCCAGAAGGGCTAAGCTCCATGAGTAAGTAAGTAAGTAAGTAAGTAAGTACAGCCGCAACATAAGCCATATCATGCTACTGATTTCTCTCTCCTATTCTCTTTTCAATCTGATTTTTCTGTATGCTTTTTCGGGTCTAATGGCATAGTACGAGACCGGTCTGTATCGGTATGCATATTTTACTTTCCGAAAAACATTTATAAGTTATTCAACTGCCTGTAAACTAAACAAGTCACTTCATTTAGAAAAATACCATAACTTACAGCAGTATATCAGAGTGGATCTACGAGTATAGCTTCTGGCACTCCGAGGCGAGACGAATGGGGCGTGAAGTGTTTTACTTCCCAGCTTGTTTAAATCCCACACAAAGTAACCCTCGCTACTCGCTGGGTAGGCGAAAGGCTGGGAGGAAGAAGATCTGGACTCTTTGCAGAATAAACATAACCTGTCCTGTGGGGACTCGAACCGAGACTTCTCGGATTCCACCGATAGTCCAAGAAATACGCCGGCTAATTCATCATGGCAAAACTTTCACTGATTATCGATACTGTCACGTGATTGAGTGATTTTGGACAGGTTTTGGATTGTAATCGAATATACTGACAATTTATAGAACATATCTACAAATAACTGGCACAGTCCTAACTGAGTGACACACTCCAAAGATCACAGCACACATAAAGTCTTCTCTGTCTTCTCTAACCTTCGTTTGTTAGCGACTTCCAACGCCAGACGTTCCACTTCCTCTGGGTTCCCGAACTGTCTCTAGCCTCAGATGCCAGCTCATCACTTCTCAAAACTTCAACTCGAAACTGACTCAAAGTCAAAAGCAAAGTTACTTTACGACTGACAGTTTACCGCCAATCGGTTCGTCTTGGCTTCAAGCCCCTTAACACACGGCTAGAGACTTTTTTCAACTGAACCCTGGCGGTCCTACTCCTTATATAACATCTCTGACGAGAAGATGGGTTTGTCTCTTATGAATAGGTTTCGCTTTTTTCAAGTGTACGTATCGCACATAAAACATGTTATTGCAAATTCTTTCTTTTTCACTACACAAAAGTCCCCTGTCACTACAGGCTTCGCAAAACAGATCATGCCTAACTTACGTATATTGTCCTACAACGGAAGCTTAGTCACTTGAAGGGTCGTAAGCTTGACCACCGCCAAGTGCAGATCTCCGAACTACTAGCCCTAGTTGTATAGCCCTTGCACGGCCGGTACGTAAAACGTGTTTTGATTATTGCGTGATTTATTTTTGTCAGGAAAACGTGTCCACAGAAGTGATTCCTAACAATTGCTCTCATACTGTCCCCTGTTTACACAACTGTTACTTTGAAATGGGTATGTTTTTCAAAATATACACGTATATCTGTGGGCATTACAGCTCATGATGAACGCAGTACCGTCGTTGGTTGAGGTACTATGCTACAAGCCGGAAGGACCTAAGTTCGATTCCCGATGGGTTCATTGGATTTTATCAATTTACTTCATCCTTCTAGCCGCACTATGGTCCAGGGGGTGAACTCAGCTTCTAACAGAAGTGAGTACCAGAAATCTTCCTCGGGTTAAAGGGAGGCCAGCGCTTAAGAATGACAACCTCACCACCATCTATGAGCTGACTGTGGCAGCCTCGATGTCTCACAACCCTATGAGCCTCCACGCCCTCTTAGAAGGATTGCTGCACTTAGCGGAAGGGCAATTCTTACTAAAAGAGCAGACATTGTACAAAGAATATACTCCGATATACGAGTGCTCAGCAGGAACTTGTAGACAGCAGTTTCTAAAACAGAAGGGGCAGGATTTTGAGTCAGAGTAAACTTGAATAAGGAAGAATGCATCGAGATGATACGTCCTCTTCAGTAAGGTGCAATTTTAAATTCTCTAAAATGTAAACATGATCCAAATGGGCATCAGAAAGAAACGATTAAAACAGAAAACTTCAAATTTCTGCTCGATTCTCTCCAATTTGTTAACATGTAATGGCTGTAATAGAATTTCAAACAACAGAATAATAATAATAATAAATTATTACTAACTTTATGGAGCTGAGAAACCGCCAGAGAAACCTAACATTTTATGGACCCCGAGGATTCATTACCGTGCTCACAAGAACCCTCCACTGGTCCCTATCAACGAGGCAGTAATATAATAATCATAATTATTATTATTAATATTGTCCCTTGTTGGGTATGTCACGCGACAAATAAATTTACATGGGTCTCGGTAATAGCGAACCTTTATTGAACATTCACTCTTACACATCTTACAATTATCACCACTTGCAGTATCACTTGACTTCTGGCCCAGTACTCCAGTGCGACGTCTCAGCTATCCTTGGCCGTGGTTGGATCTCAACTCTCTCTGGCGGCGGCTATCCCAAGACCGTCTCCTTCTCAATACTCCAATGCTCTGTACGAAGTCTCTGGCTCTGCTTATATAGGGGTTATGCGGACCGGATACCGGACTCCACTCCTCACGGTTCCGTTGCCGCTGATCAGGCAGTCCGTTGTTACGGGAACGCTCTTTATAGAATGCACCGGTAACGTGTTTCGTCACATCCGTTGTTACTTAACGACAATTCGTTGCTACGATTTGTCGCTGCGGGAACTCCCCAATTTCCACGTATTCTTTGTCGTGGAAGTGTCCGTTCCGATTGTAGCGGTTGTCGCGGCGATGGACGTAAGGTAACGCGTCACAATATTATTATTATTATTATTATTTTGGAGGTATGCCTTTTCGGAAAAATTTTACACTGTAATTCCGGCTGAAGCAATGTCATTTATTGCTGCCATCTTTCGGTTGTATCATAACTAAATGTAATTAGTCTTTTCATTTGGTTTCCATGGAAACGACATAGCGACAAACCTACAAACGTTACCCACTTTAACTAATTAGACATAGATGCCCAGACCTCAAAGCAGTCATTAGAGTGTCTCTGGGTCTTGCGTGTTTGTGTTCAGCTTGGCGTTGCACAGTTCGCTAACTTCACATCTCCGTCAAATGCGGTCCCTTGAAGTGTTCCACAACCCAGTACTAGAGTTCCATAGTGCAGGAGACACGATCTAGACAAGCGTTTCAGGAGGCTCACGTGTCGAACCTCTGCCCTGACACTGGCAACCCTAATTAGAAGTTTTGCATGATTTTGTTCAGCCCGTCTAAAAATATACCTGAATACTGCCTCGGTTGGGCACCAGTCGATTTCTTATACATCCTATCAAATACATAAGCAATCCTTCCAATCTACACAAAAGAAAATCAGGAAGCTGACAGCGTTGTAAAATAAACCGCAACAAAATCAGTCTTCATGTAGCGTCACGCTAAACTGTAGTCATTTTCTTACAATGACTATGAATTATCATATAGTCCGCGTTAGCGTGACTAATAAGAGTGGGTTCTGGGTTAGGTGAATAGATTTATTAGACACACACAAGTGGTAACTACAAATAATTATAACACTTTAAATATTTCTGTAACTACGGCACACAAAATAAAGGCTTCTATATCTGCTTTCTCAGTCGTTGCTAGATAACGTATCTCAAAAAATAGCTATGCCGTCACAATAATTTCACTATCCGTTTCCTGCCAACGGATTTTAACACAGGAACTATATCAGTCACCCTCCAGATATCACTATACTGTGACCCCCTTGCGCTGAGTTCACACTTCACCGTGCGTTTCCAGACAAACAAGAAAGCGAGTCTCTTCAGCATCTGATGACGTTTGTTGCCTTTGGAGCGACAGTTTCTTTTTCTGCATACAACATAATATTATGTTGCAACAGACTGTTCCACTTTTCACTTAACGTCTATTATTCACTGTCTTACATGAAAGGAAACACATCCTGCAGAACTTATTAACTTTAAAGTCTTAAAGTTAAAATGTTCACAACATGTTTTGGCCAATATGACCATCATCAGGTGTTAAAATGTTTTAGATGAGCAAACTGCTGTCTTCGAAATTTTTTTCAGGGAAAAGCCATTCATCAGAACATACAGCAAGAACACAACGCACAACCTCCAACAAACAGAAGCGCATCGATGGGACCAGCATACATATTAACAGCAGAAGACAGCAGCTTCCTCATTAAAAAGATTTTAACACCTGATCATGGCCATATTGGCCGAAACATATAGAGAACTTTTAACCTTAATAAATTTTATGGGACGTGGTGTTGCTTTAAGACTGTAAATAATAGGCGCTATCTGCATACAACTTTTTACTTTACGGTTCAGTTCCCGAAAAGAAAAAATAGCTCTATGAAGCCTATTCAGAAATTCCTTGTGTGATGTCCTAATTAAGAGCACATCACATTCAATGTGTTTCCTTCTTGACTTTGGCCTTTGACGATCAGCGGTGTTTTAAAGTAATATAATAATTCTTTCCACAGGAATGAATCCACTATATCCTGGAGTTTGTTTTGGGGTTCCTGACTCAAATCCCTGTGCGGAACTCAAGCTGAAATTTTCAGTCCCGTTTTGCATTTTGTTTCTGTAGTTGGAATGTCTCTTTTGCTGATCGGTGATCATGAAAGGAGCATAAACACACAGCGCTCTATGGGCATTATTCCTATGAATCCCTTTGCAGCCGTCTCGAACATTGCAGCCCTTAGAAACGCTGTTCCTACCAGTGACGCATTATGTTCTGTCGACAGTTTATGCCTGGATTTCTCCCTCAACCTCAGTGCGTTCGCTGATATCACGTACGTACTCAATGGCTACAAAGACCTGACACTTAGAGGCCGCATTCGATATGTACTGTGGGAAGAAAACCGCAGCGTGACAACCGTATATTCGCAAGCACCTTATATACCAGCCGAACACAGTGTCTGACCGCTGTATCCATGAAAATCATTAGCAAATTGTCTTGTGGCGTCTGTTTCACAATTGAGATGCAACTGAGATGCTTCCAGTTACAGAACACTTCAGAATCAATCCAGCTTTTGTCTTGACAACGGAAAGCATTGCCTATTGGTGTTCCATACGGAATTATCTTCATTCCTTTTCTTGGAGTAATCAGCACATAGGGAACCTGGAGACAAGTCGCACTACCTGCATGCACACCAGTTACTCTATGTGCTTTTTCGCACGATGAGATATCTCCAGCTTCATGTTTGCCCATTTTTGTGCTATGATTTTCTCATGAAACTGCATTACTGTGCGAAGTGACGTCCATATTGAAATCTCTAGAATCTGTAATTCTATTTTCATCGACAGTATTCTTCTTCACATCGAAAATCATATGCACTGACGACTTTGTTGAACACAGAAACTGCAGCCAACGACGTTAATTTTGGCTGCCGCAAACTCAGTTTGATGATGATGATTCATAGAAACCCACGAACAACACTTTCCCAGATAACTGGGTGTTTTGGGAACTGTAGATTCTAGCTGCAACATTAAAGCCAAACCCGTCTTTCGACGCTCGTGGTAAATACTCCTACTTTAATTTTATATAGATTCATTTAAATTTCCTTGTTTTCATTTGGAAAATATCATCACTCGTAACTCTCCGTGAAAGTCAGTCTGCTGTACCAAAACACCCTCTCCGGTGGTTCAAAATAACACAGCTAAGTACAAAGGCAGATATTTTGAACTACCATAAAATGATTTTAAAATGCACTCACAAAGAATCTCGCAATATACATGCTGTCTGTGTCTTTCCCTCCACGTTTATATAAGATATTGTGATATGACAACGCGTTGCCAGGCAACGGCTGGATAGACACCCCGCGATACGCGCATGCAACAGTAGACCAAGCTGTGTTTTCAGTGTGTCCGGCAGCTAACGCAGGAGCGGTGACGTCACACTTTAAGAGTAGTTGGCTGTCACGTGATATGTGTGATATATGAATCGATTCACGCCGACAATCCAACACTCTTAATTAAACGCAAATATCTGTTATCCTTAGTTGCAGTTAATACAGAATCTTAATCGTAGGATAAAGCAAGTTGAATCAGGCGCTAATATTTCCGGAATCCATTCAGAACGTTCACGGTTAGAGACTTGGTAGGGTCAAGAAAAATTTTTAGAGACGTTTCCATGAGTTTCTTCATCCCTCCAAGGCAAATGAGACAGAATATCTTGGAATTGGCCAACACCGCTTCCATCCATTATAAACTCCGCTATAAATTAACTCTAATAGATTCATATTGTCGCGTATCGGGCGTATAACGCGACAAATAACTTCACGCCGTATTTTATATAGCGAATTTTATTTCACATTCGCACTTACAGTCACCCAAATTACAGATTTACGATTACTGCTATCTGCAGTATCACAATTAGTACACTCCAAATGCCAGAATACAACTGACCAGTTGCTGGCTAACTCGGCGGTAGCTCCAGGACTCGCTGACTGACTCAGTACAATTGACTGTGAATAGCCTTCGCTGCTCCTTATGTAGCCTTGATCGGACAATTGTCGTCTGGTGCCTTGTTGCTAGCCACGCTGTCCGGAAGTAACCGCTGTTACTACTTGGTGACGTCACCGCTGTTGACTCGCGTTGCCTAGCGACCAGGATGCTAGGACTCGGCTAACATCGGCTCGCTTCGGCTTCGCTCGGCGCATCACGGCTGGCGGGGGGTGGGGGAGGGGCGTCATCCATAGCTCAGCATGTCACAATATCTTGATATAGTCATTAAATGAGCCATACGTTTTAATTAAATAAATAAAAATAAATTAACAAATTGTATGGTTTTTTCAGTCTCTTGTTGCAAGTTTTTGGATAATGTCTTGAAATATGCTATGACCGCTCCTATCCAGTCCTTTGAAATATGACCAAAGTCTCTTACGACTAGGGACCAGATTTTTATGCCTTAATAATCCCTTAAATATGCATGCATTTATGCACGAATAACTTCCGAAATATGCACTAAAATATGCACATAAAAATTTACGAGTATACCAAAATTATTTTAAGACCAACAAATCAATATTTAAGTTCATTTTATGTATCATTGAATGATTCACTTGCAATAAAAAGCTATACTTAAATACAAATCATGCAACAAAGCCAACATATTTCATTACAAATTTTAAAAATCCAATGGTACTCACATTTAGCTCTCCAAGCTTTCAACTTCTCTTCTGTTGCAGTTCACAATGGAGAAGGTGAAAGTAGCGGTTGTTTTTTAGATTATGTCAACTCCAGAGTTGGAAGCGAGTGATGGGTAGAGCTCATGTTAGTAGGTGGAGCGTTGGAAGGAATTGTCAGAGGGTGCTAGCAAGTTAAATATGTAACTGGATAACGCGTTATGTTCGGACCAATGCTGCATCGAGACGGATGATCTGAAAGCTTTTATGAGATCGTCAAATAACTATTGGACGATTAGTTACACCTTACGTACTGGAACTTAGAAAAATCTGAAATCATCGCATATGCCAATAACAAGAACTGCTTTCCAATGGCGTAGCCTTAGTCCTGTTGTAGCAACACTCTTCAAGAAAGTGTGAATGTACTTGTGAAGCAGTCACAAACAGTTAGGGACCGGAAGCCATTAAGTCTTTCAGGCTCAACCCACTACGAAGAAGTCTTTCCTCTCTTCATTATTATCGTATTTATTCTCCTTATCGTTTTCTCTTTACTCCTATTCTTTTCTGCGTCACAATCATCTTCCATCTCTGCATTCTCTTTCACATTAAAATTTATATCACGTTTCTCCTCATTCTCCTCCTACTTCCTCTTCCTTCTTGTTCTCATGTTGTTTTCCTTCTTCCTGTTCTATATCCCCTTCGTTCTTCTTCTCTTCCAAGTTCTCTTTCTAACCCTTACCTCTTCCTCTCTCTGTCCTTCTTGTTCTCATTATTTTCCCTCCTCTTTCTTCTCTATATCCCCTTCGTTCTTCTCCTCTTCTTCCTTATTCCCCTTGTAACCCTTACCTCTTCCTCTCTCTCCTTCTTGTTCTCATTATTTTCTCTCCTCTTTCTTCTCTATATCACCTTCGTTCTTCTCCTCTTCTTCCTTATTCTCCTTGTAACCCTTACTTCTCTCTCTCTCCTTCTTGTTGTCATTATTTTCCCTCCTCTTCTTGCTCTATATCCTCTTCGATCTACTCCTCCTCCTTCTTCTCCTTCTAATCCTTACCTCTCCCTCTCTCTCCTTCTTGTTGTCATTATTTTCCCTCCTCTTCTTGCTCTATATCCTCTTCGATCTACTCCTCCTCCTTCTTCTCCTTCTAATCCTTACCTCTCCCTCTCTCTCCTTCTTCAGTCTTCCTTTTCTCCTATGTGTCCTGGTCGACACAACTGAGCCCTCGAGGTCTGCAATGGGATTCATCGGCAGGTCGTGTAATGCAGTTACTTTTCCAGAAATGTAAGCCTCCACAAAGAGCGTCAACGAAGTGTACGGATTTGCTGATTGCTTTCATTCCATTTAACTCTCTGACAAACGTGGGATGCAGGACAAAACCTAAATATAATATAACTTCTAAGCGAAGCTGGGTGGAATTGAGTAATTGCTTTGAGCTGCACGTTGATTTCGGGAAAGACAATTTTCACTCTCTTGTCATTTTCCACCGCAAGCATAAATCTATTAGAAGCTCTTTTCAGTTACTTAGAAAGATGATGTAATTCGCGTGGCAGAACCTCTAGCGCGACGAAACAATTTGCATATTAACTGCATCCAACGTCACATCACAAACGCAGTTCCAGTACACTGTACTGTCAAACGTTTCTTCATAGCTTCATAAAAAATTATTCTTAGTCAATAGAATTCGTAGATCGTCAAGATATACTGCTTTCTCTGTAAAATGTAAAACTGTGTAAAAATTTGAGATTATCCGTACAAAATTAGCCAGCTGGGTTTCTAAATAGCACTTTCTATGTTCAAATTTATGAACAAGCCGTTGCGTAGCAGGCTGATGCGTTTCTTAATGGTGGAGGCATAGAGACCATGTAAGGAACAGCGTTCATTTACTTCTTCTCTTTCCATTTCTTATTCTTTCTCTCTTCTTCCTTATCTTTCCGTTTATTCTTTATGTTTCCCCTGCTTCAATTCTCTTCAGACTTCCTTCTCCCCTTAATATTCTGCTGTTTTTTCTCTGTATCACCATATTCTTCACCCTTTCTTTATTTTCCCTATTTTATTCTACTCTTTCCCCTTAACTCCTTCTTATCACCTATTTGCACATTCATTCGTCCTTTTCCCTTCTTTCCAGAAAATCAGTTATGGGTTCAGGGGCTGACAACATTACATGAAATATAAAGGAAATTTATAATCCTCTTTGTCATATCATTCCTAGATACTGCGAAGTGACTTACAGCACTGACATTCAAGCAACCGAAACCTCCAACGAAGGCAAATTTTACTCCACTGGCCTTAGAGGGAAGACAGTAGAGTGAACAGCATCTGAACAACTGTAAATAACTCAAGAAATTCAAGCTTAGCATTTCTCTTTAGCAATATGTTACCACATGGAAGTCTGTACACGGCGAAGTTTAGAAATAATTACTATATTGAAGGAAAATGAAACATGTTTAAGTGAAACGTACAGTAAAGCCCGTATAGGTAAATATTTGTCTGATAATTTTACTATCCAGAATGATTTGAAACACTGTTCTTCAACGGGGCACATCAGCTGTTGGTCTATGCTGATGATGTGATCTGCTGGGAGATAATATAGACACCATAGAGAGAAACACAGGAACTTTAACCGACACTAGTAAGGAAGTTTGTCTATAGTAAACGCAGAGGAAAATCGATAAATTATATGGTGTTATCTCGTCACCAGGATTTAGGGAAAATTCATGACATAAATATAGCTAACAAATTCTTTTAAAATGTGGCACAGGTCAAATATTTGGAAACGACAGTAATAAATCAAAATTTGATTCAGGAGGAAAATAACAGGATATTGAATTCGGGCAATGCTTGCTACCATTCAGTCCAGAGCCTTTTGTCATCTCGCCTACTGTCTGAAAATATAAAAATTAGAATACTCGAAGCTATAACTTTGCCTGTGGTTCCGTATGGGTGTAAAACTTGGTCTCTGACATTAAGAGAGGAACGAGGCGTTTGAAAAGAGTGCGCTGATGAGAATATTTGGATCAGAGAGAAGTGAACTGAAAGGAAGTTGGAAAAAAACTGCATAATGAGGACCTTCAAAATTTATACTCTTCTCCAATTATAATTAGAATGACCAAGTCAAGAAGGATTAGTTGGACAAGGCATGTAGCACGAACAGGGTAGAAGAGAAATACATACGTGTATGTGATTTTGGTGGGAAAGCCAGAAGAATGAGACCACTAGGGTGAGCAACCCGTGCGTGGGTGGATAATAATAAAATTGGTATTAGAGAAATATGATTGGGCATTATGGATTGAATTGATATGACTCAGAATAGGGATCAGTTAAGGGCTCTTGTGACCACGGTAATAAACCTTCGGGTTTCATAAAATGCTGGGAAGTTCTTGAGTAGCTACACAATTGGCGGCTTCTGAAGAGGAGCTGAACTCCATGAAGTTAGTTAATTCGTTAGTGAAAATAAATCACGTGGGAGACGCTTTTGAACGTAATACAGAATCTTCAGTAAGAAGATACACAGGAAGACGAAGGAATAGAGAATTCTGAAGAATCATTCAATCTCTTGAGATGGAAGAATTTAAGCATGAACACCTTGGGTACCAGAAGCAGGAATGCCTGTGCTGGCGGAATCAGCAGGAATACAACCGACCCGACCCGACTAAAAATAATACCGTAAATACACAAAATAAATTTGCGTTAAATGAAAGAACTTTACACCAAGCAAGCTGACATAGAGGTAATGATGTAGACTTGTATATGAAACGCTCCGATCGAATTTTAATAGGGGCACTGCACTTCTTGCATAGAAATCTACGACCAGCTTGGAAGGAAAGCGTGGGGCATGTCCCCTACACATATTTCCATTGAATTGTGAAAGGGAACTTGTTCACCGTGCATAGTAGGCGCCATTTTGTTCCACTTTGTTACCAATTTCTTTTCGACAAAACATACTGCACAGGCGTTCTTTTTATTTTGCATAGATCGAATTCCTTGCTAAATATTCTTGAAGATGCACATCCTTTGAAAAACTAACAGTATATTCGAATGTGCCATTTTATCTAGACACAAAATATTTCCTTGCTTTTCGTCAAATATAGGATATAAATTCCAATCTTTAATTCCCCCGGCATAAAATTAAAAGAAAAGGGGTATCCTTGCAACGAACCTAGATATTCAGCTCAGAGACGGCGGTGAGATTGTCAGTCATAAGCGTCGCTGCCGCAATTTTAGCCCCAGGAAGATTCCTGGTACTCATTTATCTTAGAGGCTGAGTCGACCCCAGGGCCACAGTGCGGCAGGAAGGATTAAATCAACTAAAAAGTCCAATGATTTCATCGGGAATTGAACCCGCGACCTTCCGACAGTATGCGCCAAAAATTCAGTACTGAAACTCGCGCATCTCGAAAGCGCATGTGCGTTTTCGAATCAGGCATAGCTCCAGCCTCACGTGTTTCCTGTAGTGAAAAGGAAGTTGTGTTGTGCAGTTGTTGGAAATGGGTCTCTCGACAGAGGAAAACGTATTCATAGCTGAGTATTATTTCCGCTCATACGGAAGTGGTCGCCAGACAACTCGCTTCCTTGGTTTTGAGCGGCCAGATGTTATCGCCCAGAAACCGCTACACAGTACACGTGTGACGATATGGTGTGCCGTCTCAGCACACGGTATATTAGGCCCCTATTTCATTGAGGATGAGGAAGGCCATGCTCTTACCGTCACCCAAGAACGCTACAGGGACCTGGTGGTCGGATCATTTCTTCAGGATTTGAGAAGGATCTTTCGTGCAAAAGGCCTTCACATGAATAGACAGTGGTATTAGCAGGACGTCTTTCCATTTCAGTACTGTATGGTTGGCGCATACTATACCTCAACCGCCTATGCCACCGCGTAGTAAGACTCCCGCTTTTGTTTACATAGGCCCAGTGGGCATGCTCACTTTTCCATTCCATTCCTTCTATTGCCAGCATTTCCTTGAAGGTTGAGACTCTTTCTTTGTCGGAAGACATGTCATAGGAATAGATATCTGAGATTAAACTAACAACCCCGTGATAAATTTCTATGTATTGACACATAGAACATTTCCTGGAATCATACAAACCCTACATTTTCAATCCGGTTTGCACTGTCCCCACTTCAGGTTTACTGCAGGCTTGGGTCCCGGAGGCAGGGTGAACATTGACACCAAACATAATTCTTTGTGCATTACACGTTCCATATCACGCAGTCGCATGTGACGCATTCCTCCATAAAACATTAATACAAATCCGAGACACATATTGCATGTTATACAATTAGTGCAAGTCTATAGCTTCATAAATGCATTGTAAATCTTTGTTATTATGGTTCCAGAATATTGGTGTTTGATTTCAGTGTTTATTGCTACATTTCATAATTGCTTTTTTTATTTCACAACTGCGATAATAGAAAGTACTGTAAAACCAGAACTGATGTTAATATGTTACATCATTAGGTCACTGCTCAATGTTCCTGCAGTAACGTGAACAGTAAATATTGACATATTAAAAGTGACTTAAAGAATGTTATGATTTCCAGGATTGTAACGCCTTGTAGCTCGGAAAGAGCTGGACATTTTCCAGCAACATATCACCTTATTTTTCAGAATCACACGGTGATACAAGCAGGGAACCAGCAGATGCAGGTGACACGCTCGGATAAAATCTCGCCATTGCTGAGCCGTACAAGTCAACCCGACCTCCAACTTGGAACGCGTTACTTGAGGTGTGCATGGAGAAGGATAGGTAACGAAACTTGTAAAAATGTCATAAATAATCCAGTGGTTCTCACCCTTCCTGAGACCACGGCCAGGTAATCTTTTATAAGACGAGGATTTGGTGTAATCGATGCCAGGGACCGGTACCGGGTTGAGAAACACTGGTCTAGACAACAATAATATTGTGACATGTTGACCCCTACCTCCCCAGCTGCACGTAGCGGTAACGTAGCGCTCGCGTAATAGGCGAGTAATCACCCCGCAACTCTCCCCGCGGTGACGTCACGAGCGGAGCCGACGTTAGCCGAGTCCCCGCAAACCTTGAAGCTATGCAAAGCGAGTCAACAGCAGTGATGTCACCGAGGGATATCACGGTTGCTAGGCAGCAGTCAACAACTCCGGACAGCGTGGCTAGCAACACGGCACCAGACGACAATGGTCCGGACCGAGGCTACATAAGGAGCAGCGAAGGCTATTCACAGTCAGTCCTGGAGCTACCGCCGAGTTAGTCCTCGAGCTACCTCCGAGTTAGTTCCGAGTTAGCCAGCAACCAGTCAGTTGTATTGTGGCATTTGGAGTGTAGTATTTGTGATACTGCAGATAGCAGTAGTTCTAAAACTGTCAATTGGGTGATTGTAAGTGCGAATGTGAAATAAAATTCGCTACATCAAATACACCGTGAAGTTATTTGTCGCGTTATACGCTACACACGCGACAATATCTACGAATGAAAACAAAGACAAATCGATACTAATATATGACCATTCGTTTATTGTGAAAAGGTGTTCCGCTACATGTTTCTACCTTCAAGAGGTCATCATCAGGCGTACTTACAAGAATTCACTCTTAGTTCTTGAATTATATTGTAAGGTGGAAGGCCAGAGCGTTTCTAGGCAACCACCTGTAAACAACCTTCAGTATTCATATATATAGGCATTCCTGTTAGTTAAAACCAAAGAAAGTCGCGTCATCCTATGTAATGATTTTCACATCTGGAAGACAAAGCCGCAGGATCTGCACTCCTACCGGCTGGACCCTTCTCGGCTTGACTTACGGTGGCAGAAATTGTTCGGATTCCCTACTTTCCCTACTTCAAACCTAACAAAAAATTCCAAGGCTTACTTCAAGCTGAATTAATAAATCAGAAAGTGTAGACAGACAAATATGCCAATATTATTAGGCGGCTATAGTAGTTAAGATTTTTTTCTATCTTCAGCACCCTGCTGGCGCTAAAATATCTAGGTACAGGAGTCGCCGACAGAAAAACGAAATAAATTAAGTTCAATAAACTTCATTAAAATCAAAATATCAGTGGTTTAATTAATTTTATTTTCCCATTCAACCACAAATTGTTTCGGTCGCATGGGCCATCATCAGGCCGTTTGTGAATGAATAAATAAACAAGACATTCTTTGAATAACTAATCGCCTGCTTTTCTTTGATACGACATGGATCGTATAGAAAACGAGGCGTCGAACAGTTCTTCTATTGTTGCGTGTGTATTCGTGTAATATTTTTACCGAGACGTTACCTAGCAACTATAGGGGATACACATGCAGACAGACTGATGGGAGGGGTTTATTAGGTACGCCGTTGAGATAGTCTCAGGCGTCTCAGGTGCCCTGATATACATAATAATTTTCATAAATAATTGTTTCAGGCATTCAAATTTTGATCTGTGAGGGAGTTTACAGACACACAGAGAGAATGGTGAGCTCATAAGCTTACTTGGCTCTTTATTTTTTTCAAAATAAGGGAAGCAGGCAAATAAAATACATTATTATCGAAATGCATAGTCGAAGGGATCCACTTTTTGTAATGAGAAATATCGTATAAATTACTATATTAAATTATAAAATTTGAAATATTAGTCATATAATGTTTAATTAAATTGTTAAAAAGGTTAACTTACGAATAAAATGAAGTATAATGGGGGAAGGGGTTTGTTAATTGTGGCTTAAGTAGGGTGTATATGTATGTACAATTATGCTGAGCATAATTGTAGTTGTGTATATCTGTTTTTATTTCTTGCATTAAAGGATGATGAGATGAGCAGAGCTTGTAGCACAAACGTGAACGGAGAGGAAGGCATATAGGATATTGGTGAGAAAGTCAGAAGGAAATACTCTACTAGGAAGACAAAGAAGTACGTTGGTGGATAATATTCAAATTGATATCAGAGAGATAGGATGGGATTTCTTTTATTGCTAGTGGGGTGGGACTAAGTCCCTTCTACTGCGGCCTATTGTACCAGCCCCAGATGATATGTGAGGCTGATTGTGGAGCAATTGGTGGAACGAAGATTGGCAGGGGAAACCGAAGTACTCGGAGAAAACCTGCCCCAGCGCTACTTTGTCCACCACAAATCCCACTTAACCAGACCCGGGATTGAACCCAGGCCGCCGCGGTGGGAAGCCAGCGACTAACCGCATGAGCTATGGCGCGGGCGATAGGATGGGATAGTATGGACTGGACTGATCTGGCTTGGGACAGGAACCGATGGAGGGCTCCTGTGAAGACAGCAATGAAACCTTGGGTTCCATAAAATGTTGGGAATTTCTTAGGGAGGTGCACACCACATGTACCGTAAGTAACTAACTGCATGAAGCTGAGCCCCTGCTCTGCAGCTATTCACCAACTTCCACATATCTTATGGAACTCGAAGGTTCATTACCGTGTTCAGACCCCGTCCTGAGCCAGATCGATCCAGTCCATATCATCCTGTTCATTCTCTAACAACCATTTTATTATTATCCACCCACGTACATCTTGGTCTTCCCAGTGGTCTCTTCCTTCTGCCTTTCCCACCTAAATCCTATATGCATTCCTATCCGCCTCATTCGTGCTAAATGCCCTGCCAATCTCATCGTCCCTAACTTAATCATTCTAATTAGACTTGGAGAAGAGTACAAGTTATGAAGCTCCTCATTATGCAGTTTTCTCCGACCTCGAGTCACTTCATTTCTCTTCAGTACAACAGTATTTATAGGAGTTGTAGGTGGGAAGATAATAATAATATGGATCTTAAAAAACAGAATGAGGCGTGTGGACTGAATTGATCTGACTGGAGATAATGGTCAGTGACGGAAATTTGTAATAATGTAATGAACCTCCGGGTTTTATAAAAAGGTTGAAATTACAATCTCATTGGCCTTGAAGAAGGACTACCCACCTCGAAGTTTGTTTGCTTATTTTTCATTGTACGAGTATTTGTGACTTCGAAGGCACGTTAATTAGGAATATTACTTTTAAAATTTATAAAGTTTAGCGTCTAAGATTTTATTGCGTATAAAGTTAAATTTATCCCTGTCCGTAATTAATTAGGCACCACACCATGAAAGTGTAGTGCAGAGTGGAGGTAAGGCTACACAGGTGTTAATCTCGGCAACAGAGAGAGGAAATAAAATTAAAGTACTTGTATATGAAAGAGAAGAGAAACTGTTGGAAGAAATTACGCGAAGAAAGGACAATAGGAATGTAAGAGATTATCCCTTTACTAAGATCGAACTTACAATAAATCTATAATTTTTCGCTCTTAATCTCTTGAATTTCTTTAGTCAGTGAAGGACCATATGGATATTTTTAGGATATCATGGTGGTCTCAATATTTAATCTGCGACGCGCCATTACAGCGAAGGTCATTAGCAGGGCCCGGATTTTGATGACCTGAAAATATTTAAAAAATGACAGAAAAAATCCAGAATAATGACCTAAAATAGACCTAAAATGTAACATGCAGGGCCCGGATTTTTATGACCTGAAAATATTAAAAAAATGACCTATAAAATGACCTAAAGGAGAAAAGACAGAACACTTCGCTTCCATGTTATTCACATTTCAGAAAACATATGAAGAAAAATTCCCTAAAATGGCCAAAAATGACAAGAAATACCCTTAAAAGTCCAAAATTTATAAAAAAAATTACCCCAAAAATGAAAAAATAACCTTAAACCTAAAAATGTCCAAAAATGACAAAAAATTACCTATAAAATTTACATTTCTGTAACCAGCAGCTCATATCCGAGATTTATAAGAGCATCGCATAGGATACAAGGAAAAAATATGAAATATTATCAGAATCCGGGCCCTGGTCATCAGTATGTCTCGAGTTCGCCGTCCTGCATTTAGGGACGCCCCAGCTGGATTCTGTTCACATACGCTTGTACTAACACCGTTACGTTACTCCAAGCGTCTCTCGTTATGCTCTTCCCGTGCATTAATAAGCAATCCATAACATCACAGTACGGCCTAACTGTGTCTCTCAGCCTGCAGTATCAGCCTCTGATTCTCAAGGTGATGCATAAATCATTTATCGCCGTAAATTTACAGCAGAAATTACACCACTTTGAAACAGATGTACGAAAATTTCGCTTCAATCAAACATTTCCGGCTTCCTTATAATACCTTCAAAACGGAGAGCTTAGAAAGTCGTAACTACAGGGCTACAACAAACCTACGTTCTTCAATAAATTCAGGCCATATTAAATTTTGAATAATGCTTACTCTCAATAACTTCATAATCTTTTGTCTTATCAACTTATACTTTAAATCAGGATACTAATATATAAAAAGGAATAATGTTTTCATCTGGGGAATTATTTAAAGGCCACGGATTTATCAAGATTATGGTGATACACAATATTGTCTCTTGAAGAAAGCAGTCTTCTGGCATTTGGCACCGTGTATATGTGGTATTAACCGACGTTTCGGAGGAATGTATCGCCTCCATCTTCAGGGTAGAAGAAAAAATATAAGAAATCTGCAAGCGGAGAGACCGTGAGAACCGGTACCGAAACGTCGGTTAACACCACATACACACGGTGCCAAATCCCAGAAGACTGCTTTCTTCATAGTCACCCCCATGAAAGCCTCAAATCTTACAATATTGTATCTTGTTTTCTGTTAGCCCGGAACTTCATAGAATATTAAGGGAAAAGCATAGACGGGAGGTGTTCAAGGACAGGGTGCAGAGGAAAGGGATGATGTGTTGAGAGGTTGAAGATAAGTGAATAATGAAGACTTCGTAAGTTTTTGTACTTTAACCATTATTACTAAGGAGGTATGTAAAGGAAGATGATATGCACAGAGCATATAGCACACACCAGAAGCGTGAGAGCTACCAAAACAATTTTGTTCGAAAAACGTAAATGGTAATAAGCACTATGAAGATTTAAGCGTGAAATAGAAGAAACTATTGTCACGATTTATCTGGCGAGATTAGAGATGAGGTATGGATTAGATATTTGCTTTAGTGTCCACTTGTACACACCAACCGGAACTACACGTAATTATGGCGTTATTCCTAATCTCCACATTGATTATAAATACTCTACTAATTAAATACAAAAAATGACAGTTCACTGTTATACATACTAGTTTCCTCAGTCTATTGCAGTTTCCAGTATCCATTTCCTGGCAACTGATTTTAAAACAGGAACTATAAAATGTCCGCCGCCAATACCCGTTGTGTCGGGGGTTTGGTGTACGTTAGAATGGATCTGAATGCTATGGAAACGAGCAATATCATCTGCCTCTGTCGGGCATCGAATCCCGATTCCTCATTATTCGAACTTGCAAATAGATTGAGCTTCGGCAAATGCGATCTGAAATGTTCCTGCCATTATCATGGCAGTGTGTTCAAGATATTAAAGTTGACAGCTGAGATCAAAATGGTTTGGAAATATTTGTAAAATCATTCCAAAACATGACAACAATTATGTATAATTGCTACTAATATTTTATTTATTTGGACATCAGCTATTGGAATATTTAAAATATTGTCACGTGTTAGAGTGACTGTCGACGGGGTTTTCGTTTGGATCCTGGATTCGTTAACCGCTTGCTGATCGTACCTGCAAATAACTATAACAGTCTCATTTAAATACACACTCCAAATATCACTATAACAGTAACACACATAAAGTTTTCTCAGCCTTCACTAATCGTTCCCTGTCAACGAATTTCAGCACAGTAACTATAACAATCTCACTGAATTACACACTCAAAATATCACTGTAAGTACAGCACACATGAATTCTTCTCTGTCTTCACTAGATGTTTCCTGGTAACAGCTCATAACAGTGGAGATTCTTCAGTTTCCACGCTCATGCGACCGACGGTCAGTTGACCAGTCTGTCTTGGAATAAAGCACCAGTCTGGGGCTTACGACCAAATTTTTATTACTGTCAAACCATTTCGGGTTTGTTGACTTTGGGCGCTCTCTTTGGCAAGCGAACAAGTCTGTCGCGTACAATTGCTGCTGGCTCTCTCCAGGGCAGTCATTTTCGGGTCGAGTCCCTTGGGACTTGCGATCATATTTTACCATTTTAGATTCGAGACTTCCCTTTTCGTCCCAGCACACGGCTCTCAAGTATACGGTGGATGAGACTCCCTCAGTTAAGCTCTAAATTTTGTCACGCTTATAACCCCTCGGCACGGAGCAAGAGAAAGCACAGGGCCGCGCCATAGCTCAAGTGGTGGATATAGTGGGGCTGGGCAGGTTTTCTCCGAGTACTCCGGTTTCCCCTGCCAATCTTCATTCCACCAGTTGCTCCACAATCACCCTCATCTATCATCTGGGGCTGGTACAAGAGGCCAGAAGTGTCCGCAGTACAAGGGACTTAGTCCCGCCCCACTAGCAATAAAGAAATAAAAAGAGGGAGAAAGCGCAGCTATTTTTGTGTGCTTATATATTTCGGGCGTTACCTAACAACTGCCGCTGTTTACTGAGTCACCGCTTAACAACGGGTCTACAAGACACAGTATTAAATCTTAAATATTATTTTATTTCGGAGATTGGTTGTGGCTCTGTTCTCAGGTGAATTACAAACACAGAGACCTCACCTATAGAGACCATTTAACATAGCTAGTGGTCATTATAATCAGGCAACGGACAATGTTCAAGCGGAGGGTCATAATAGTAATATTTATGGCTTGTCGATAAGCATATCAGATTTTACATTCCCGGATGCAGAGATCCATTATTCATCGTTACCAAACATGAAAGT
Source organism: Cryptotermes secundus (assembly GCF_002891405.2). NCBI lineage: Eukaryota > Metazoa > Arthropoda > Insecta > Blattodea > Kalotermitidae > Cryptotermes > Cryptotermes secundus. Next base: position 255,785 of record NW_019731573.1, on the reverse strand, counting down.
AAATTTATATATTGGGAGGTCACCACGCTACTTGGTTGCACTGCAAAACAAAACATCCCTCCGGCAGAAGCCACACACTTTCAAATGATTTATCACGACACAAAATGTCCCCCACCTTCACTTGAATAGAATGTCGCTGTCCTAAACTCGAAAGTTTCAACGGCTGGCATGTTTGTGATGACTAATTGAAAAATATGATTAATAATGAATATACTGTAGCATGCAGACCCGTTGGTAATTGTGACTCTGTAAACGCCCGCTGTTAGGCAGCAAATTTCTAACAAACAGTGGAGGAACGGAGTTTTCTATGCGGTCCATGCCGAGGGGTTATAAGCTGGACAAGTCTAGAATTCATTCAGTAGATAGCACCTGCGCTGACGAGGACCAATAGAAATTGTAAATTATGGGCCCGTCCTCTTGTAAGAGAGAGCGCCTCGCATCAACAAACCCGCAACTCTCTGACAGTAATAAAAATGTGGTCGTACGCCCCAGATGGATGTTTTATTTAAAGCCAGACTGGCCGACTGACCATGGGTCGTAACATAAGACTCAGACTCAGACTCAGTTTAGTCAGTGATGAAACAAAACAACCAATAGAATTTATGGGCGGAACCTACTAAATATAAGGCATAACCTGGTATACTGAGCCTTGGCTGGCACAAGCCTCATATATATTGTATATACATCCATGTCATAACATGTAAAATGTAAATATATGAGTATTGAACATTTTAAAAGACAGTCCGGTCCTCTCGTCAAAGAGTGCGCCCCACGTCAACAAACCCGCAACTCAGGCAAAAAAAAAAATAAAACATGGTCATAAGTCCCAAATGGGTTTTGACACCAAGAGAGACTTGTCAACTGGCGGTCTGTAGTAAAGTAATTTTGACTTTATTTAGTCAGTTGTGAGACATTCTCCGGCCAGTAAGGACGTAAGCAGAGGACCCTGTTACGATCCGTCACCAGGAAACAGCTGGCGAAAACAGAGGATTTAGTATGTGCTCTAGTGAGACCACTCGTATGAGTGCATGAATTAGCGATAGCGCCATATTCACCTGCAGTTACCATTTATAAATGATCAATAAATCCAATTACCAATCCAAACCCCGTCTATAGTCACTCATACACCTGACCTGTACCAAAGTTTCGGAGGAACCTGCTATCTCTATCTTCCGGATGGAAGAATACGCCGTGGGAATGAAAGGGCTCACTGATCTAGGGAACAGACGAGATTTCTCGAACTTACGTTACACATTCTTAAGCTGCCAGACAAGAGGCACGTGTCACAGGCGTACTGATGCCGTAAACATGCCTCCACGTAAAGAATATAAAAATGAGTGTACATATGAAGATGGATAATGGTTTAATCCTTCGAAGCTTGAAGCTCCTTTGAATAATATTTAAAATAATCAGTTCCTCTCTCACAGAAATCTCACCACTTCTCTGTTCAAGTGGATAAATGTTGTAGCCCTACGTTAAAGACTCTTCTGTCTATTCTGAGAATCACACTAAACCAGCAAGTACACTCTGACGGAAGGAAACAAAACGCATTTATTTAATGTTAAACAGCTGGTACTTATAGCAACGACTTTGCATTTGAAAGCCAAGAGAAATATAAATAATTACATTAGGAAGCAGACGAAATTTACATGCAAGATATATGTGTATAGTTAGAAAAATTTGGTTTAACGAATGTGAGATCATCCTCAGTTCGGAACTCAAAGGAAATCAGGGATATCCCCTCATTTTAATATCAGATATTTTCCCAGTCACCAAATTATTTGTGAAATGAAATACGGCTTTAAAGATAGGACATAATTGTGTAAAGTGGATTCATCCGACTAAATATTGTCACGTGTAGGGTGGTACGCGCGACGAAATGACGGGTTCTAGCCTTCCTTAATTATATTTACGACAGGGAATACAGCGCTATCGCTGATTTACACAATTTCCAGTTCACCGCTGAACACGTACTAGGATTCCCAGTCTTCACCAGTCGTCTCCTGGCAACGGATCTCAACACAGAAGCTACTGTAGTCCCACTGAATCACACACTCCCTATATCAGTGTGCTACCGCACATATGAAGTCTTCTATTTCACACGTAATCTCTTCACAGTTTCAATTCGCTTTTCCAGCTTACGACTGACTACTTACGTCGAGATTCTGCTCAATTTTATACGCGCGGGACAGACAACGCATCATAGTAAACACATGTCACGTGCTCGCTACCAACTATTGTTTGTGTGACGTCACTGCGCGCGTTGCATAGAAACGGTCCGTCCGCGTATGTAGAAAAAACAGTTCCTGTGCTGTTGGCTGGGTTGCAGGCGTTGTCTAACAACGGCCGATGCTTACAGATTCACTGTTTAGCAACGGGACTATGTGCCATAATATTGAGACTAGTGGCAGGCTACTCTGAGCAGGGTAGTGAACCTTGATATTTTGCAAAAGGCAAATAATTTCTTAACTAGTTGAGGGACAACTAAATCCTCAAGAAGGAGTTTGGTACGTAGAGTTAGTTTACAGTAACACATTCCAACTTCTAGCTCTGGAGATAGTAACGTTGTTCGCACTAATAACACAGAATAACCTTTATTGCACGTATTATAATTATACATATAATCTAAATATTCGCGTGTTCGTCTGGCTGTACTCTTTCACAAACTTTCATATCACATATTTTTCTGGTACTGGATGTGCAAAGTAGCGGCTGTAGTTACTCTCGGTTGCTTCAAACGACATGTTTTAAAGCCATGTTCCACCAAGAACACAGGGGTGTCTTCACTGAATACCATTTTTATTATGGTTTGCACTGCGCACTGCGTACTGTGCATACGATTTTCGCTAAGATGAATTCAGCCCTCTAATACGTGACTATTAACATTCCTATCATTGGTTTCCAATTAGACGTTGGGAAGAACAAGATATTTAACGGAAAAACAGTGTTAGAACCTTTTTGATATGTGGGTTGGAACCCTTGTCTGAAAACTTATGTAGAAACTTATGTTACATAAATGGGAGATAAGTTGTTTTAGGAAGGCAGGCGGAACAGAATCATAACTAACAAGTAACTACGGAAATTATATAAAATCCCTTACTAGAGAGAGGACATTGAAGAGAGAAATTTGGGGTGGTTGGGGCACGTCATAAAAAATGAACAAAGAAGGGTGGTTGAGAAAATTTTTGACTCTAAATTGGATGGCAGAATATAATTTTATAGGCTCAGGTACAAGTGTCTGGTGGATATGGAGAATGATTTATGACACATGAGTGTGAAGAAATATAGTCGAAAAGCAAACCATAGAGAATCGGCATTTGTCAAGTAGGAGACTGTTGCCCTTATGGGATACTGTACCCAAAAAATGCGTAGGTATGTGATTATCAGACGAAACTCTGTTTTCATATGCCAAATTACGGGCAATAATGATGGACACAGCCTCGTCTTACAGTCGCTTAGTCGATTGAGCCTTCCTTAAGCAGTGGCAGCGTAGGTGATTCTTCTGCCATCGTGAGATGAACATATATCAGTGTAATTATCGTTACCTCTTCATATGTCCAGACTTATAAAATTCAGTATGCAGAAGGAGAGGTGAATCTATCCCAGTAACAGGCTGTGGAGGCCCATAGGATTGTGAGACGTCGAGGCTCCCACATTTCCTAGACAGTCGGCTCAGAGATGGTGCGGTGAGGATATCAA
>NW_019731573.1:236586-252056 GCF_002891405.2 Cryptotermes secundus | reverse complement strand
AGAAAAATTCCTGGTACTCATTTCTGTTAGAGGCTAAGTCGACCAAAGGCTGGAAGGGTTAGGTAAACTAGAAAAATTCAATGACCTCATCGGGAATCGATCCTGCGACCCTCCGGCTTATAGCGTAGCGCCTAAACCAACTAAGCTACCGTGTGCCCCGACTTACAATAGACTCACGAATTATTGTCAGTCTTAACACTGTTCTCAGTTCTGTATTTCATAGGCTGGCCGCATATCAACTGCGTCAAGATAAGCATCAAGACATGAGATAAAAGACACAATCTTGCTTCATTCGTGATTCGTCAGCAACATGACTCAGAACGGTGTGCGGCGGATTTCATAATCTCAATCGTTTCAACTGTGCTCCTTTCTTTGCGTCATGTCGCAGACATCGTGTCTTGACTGTTACATGTCTTGATTCATGCCGACGTGCGGCCTACCTTAAAGTGCCATGGAATGATATTTCCAACCTCTAAGTTGCAAGCATTCATTTCCCTGCTACTGGAATAATATTTCCAGCTTATCTCACCCTCCCTTACTTATGAAAGAGTATTATCGATAAGTTTTAATGTAGGTCTTTTTGTGGAGTATGCGAGTTTACAAAACTAAAATTTACTTACGGAGTTACTACTTGATATACTGCAGCAGTTGGTACCTCTGCTTCACGTTTGGATCTCAGGTCAGAGGTGATTTTACAGAGAAAGCTGAAAGTATAGCAGAATTGTCGATAAAAGTGAAAATTCAAGAGAGAAGTGAGGAAATTATTGAGGGGAGATAATATTATAAGGTTCCCAGGCTTCACTCACTTATCTTTTGATAACTGTAGTATGGGAGTAAGGACGTTATAATGGTTAGAAGCAGTGGTTTGAGAAATTTGTCGCGGAATTTTGATTCTCTAAATTAATGTCAATTTACATTATCTCGACTTATATAATTTCGAAAAATAATTCGGTTGGCTTTGAGAGCAGTTGGGCTTAATTCTAAAGGGCTGTATGAGAAACACTCAGTATGAACTTGTAGCTTGGGAACTACCTCAGAATTTGCCTAAAGACAGGAAAACCGAGAAGACCTGTTTCAAGGTGACGGGTCAGAAGAAATTCCGGATGCACACTGACGTCTAGCCAGCAGCCCGACTGAGAAAAGAACGTGGGAGTTTCCCTAACGCACGCGCTCTTCCTTCTCCATAATCTGAATTCCATGTCACCTGTAACAATATATATAAACAAACAACAAACAATCGCTGTGATTTTAGTCCGTAAGAGAACTATACCGACCGAGGGACCGCCGCTTGTCGGCGAAGGTAGTGCCAAATTTAGCGGACAGAGGATGTCGCGTGATCAGCGCAATGAATCCCCCCGGCCGTTAATCTCGGTGTTCTAGACCGGATAACAATATATTGATAACCGAATTACTTATCAAGAATAACAATACATTGTTTATGAACTATTTGCATTACATATAATAAAACTCTAATACGTATACGTGTATATGTTGCTCGTTAGTTTACTTGTCACTATGTCATAACCTCGTTGCCCTGGCCGTTGCTAGCTTATTATTTGGGTTCTCAATCTGGTCCAGCGTTATGATCAGCCCTTTGTGCTGCCTATTTTTTTTTATTGCTAGTGGGGTAGGACAAAGGCCCTTTTACTGCGGCCACTTCTATCCTATTGTACCAGCCCCAGATCATAGGTGAGGGTGATTGTGGAGCAAGATTGGCAGGGGAAACCGAAGTACTGGGAGAAAACCTACCCCAGCGCCACTTTTTCCACCACAAATCCCACTTGACCAGACCCCGGGATCGAACCCGGGCCGCCGAGGTGGGAAGCCAGCGACTAACCGCTTGATCTATGGCGCGGCCTTGGTGCTGCCTATGGACTGTATACTCTCCATTTCCCTCAGACCCTTAGGGCTGTGGAATGAGAAGTACCCTATTCGAAAAGGCCTTCACGTGATTCAGTTCAACATTTTTCATTATTGTGTGTGTTAGCTTTTTTTTTATCATGAATGGAATAAAAGTGGCCTAAATTCCTTATTTGGGGGTTGACCCTAAGCATAATTTTGAGATGTAATTTCATTGTTAGGTACTGACATGGCTTTGGATGGTCTCCATACCAGTTTCTTCTTCTAAAATTTCATTTCGCTGGCTAGCATTTTAAATAGCGCTTACGATCGCTTCTTACTTACTTTCTCATGGAGCTGAGCCCTTCTGGAGGAGCCGCCAATTCTGCAGCTACTCAAGAATTTCCCAGCATTTTATGGAACCCGAAGGTTCATTTCGGTGTTCACAAGAGCCCTCCACTGGTCCCTATCCTGAGCCAGATCTATCAATCCATACCATCCCATCCTATCTCTCTAAGATCCATTCTAATATTGTCCACCCACCTACGCCTTGGTCTTGCCTGTGGTCTCCTTCTGGCTTTCCCACCAATATCCTATACGCATTCCTTGTCTCTCCCATTCGTGCTACATGACCTGCCCATCTCATGATCGCTTCTATCCATATTTATTATTCATCATATCATTTTACTTTATATGATCTTATAAACTGAAAGTGTTTTTGAGTAAACCAAGAACAAAATAATATGATAGATGAGGGAAGTAAACTGAAATATTGCTGCAAAGTTGATAAATAGTGAAAATGCGCTTGTTAATTTGTGAGTCCACACTGGCTCTGTGAGATTATAGAGGATTTCTTTGCTCAATAATTATGGACGTAACCTACTTGTTCAGTTCACTTGCAATCATGAGTACTGAAATATGTTATGATTATTTAGAGAGCACAAAGGTATAATGTGAAATAACTCAGTTTGCTCTTAACTACACGGTTTTCCTGTTCTAATCATTTCAACTAAATTGGAGCTGGTAAACATGTGTATATGTGGCCTCATATTAAATCATGAACTTCAAAGCCTAACAGAAATATCTCCCATATCTTTTCGCCGTTAATTTGCGTAGCAATATATCAGTACGAACCGTTATTTGATGGATCTGTGCGGGGGTTAAAATGCAGTGAATTTAGAAGTTACCCCATAATTTTCACTAAAATTATTACAATTCATTATCATCGTTTTTCTCGTAATATCCGGTAATGAGGAATTACCCTTTACAGGGATGTTACAGAGTGTAGTCTGCTAGGAAGTTATCATCGTTTCGGAGTAACCTGTTACCTCCATCTCATATTTCCCTTCCTGAAAATGGAAGTTGCAGGTTCCTCTAAAAACCTTCATACGAGATTTATAAAAAAATATTTATTGCTTGTTCTTGTGTCATTATACATTATGCTACTAAGTAGTGACGAGTAGAAAGAGAAGATGGCACAAATATAAAGTATACTTGTGTCAATATTACAGGATCCATCTTTACCTAAAACATTTTTTCAAGACGCGATCACTGTGCACTGCTTATTGTCATTCTACTGATGTCAGCATATTGTAAAGATAACTATGTACACGTAACATTTCGAGTTGTTGAGATTGGTTGTTCTTGACAAAATTTGATTTCATCAATTTTCTATTGAAATTTCAGTGAGGGTCTAAGCTTGTGTTACATAATGAGGAACGTCAGTGTTCATGCATGCCAAATAAAAGTTTCACGATTTAGGGGTGTCACTATAGATGGGGTATGAATTGGATGATGGAATTTTTGACAACTTTTACACGAAACTCGGAACTACAAGTACAGTAAAACTTGGTTATAGCAACATCGGTTTCTGCGACACCTTGTCTATTGCGTCAAATATTCAATGGTACGAACTAATTCCTCATAAAGCAACTGTTTTTATACCTTGCTTAGTACGACATGCACAAATGCATCAACCTCGTATGTAACGTCATTTTCATTCCTGAATTTCTCTGATATGGACATTGAACGTAATTTAGAAAGTGTGTATTGGGCAAGTAACAGGAAACAGATGAAGATAACTGATTACTGTACTCGTATCTAGGTACAGTAAGGCACAACAATTGATGTAATCTACTGTAATTTGGTGAGTAGGCCTACCTTTAATATACAGTATTAGTGCGGTGTGTATTGTCAGTGAAAAGCGCTGTAATATGTCTTTGATATTACACATTTGGGCAATTCCACGTTAATGTTATGTTAGTCTGTACTTAACTATGGATTTCACTAAAAAATGCAACATTTTAACTCGGTTTTTGGTAGAGTTTTACGTGACTAACATAACTACTGTGGAAGTGCCCATTTCGGTTACAACGACACTCGTTTATAACGACACTATTTTTAGGTCCCTTTGATGACGTTATAACCAAGTTCTACTGTAATTACAGCGCTATCGCTACTCCATACACATTGCATNGATGGAATTTTTGACAACTTTTACACGAAACTCGGAACTACAAGTAATTACAGCGCTATCGCTACTCCATACACATTGCAGTTCACTACATCACATAATATGTCTCCTCAGTGTTTTCACTAGCCGTTTCCTGGTAAAGGATCGCAACAACTACGTCTGCTTACGTCCTTACTGACTGGAGGATGTCTCACAACTAAATTATAGCGCCATCTCCTCTCAGTCTCGCTTGCAGAATTCAAATCTCAACTGACTAGCTCCCAGGCTGGCGGCCAATCCGCACCAACTTCCTAGTCTTCTCTTCATAGGTTGACTTTCAAGTAACTGCGTCGCCCATCTTGTCTTCCTTATAACCCCTTTGGATGGACCGAGTAAAAATATCATTTCCAACAGTAACTCTATTGTTGTAAAGGAGTGTTTTCCTTCGAGGTCTTTGCCTGGAAACGGGTCTGTACGCCATAATACTCTTGGGATAGTAAAATTTGTGATTTGCTCAGCTAGTGTGAGGAGGCAAGGAATGCAAACAGAAATTTCCGAGGAAAACTCTTTGGACACGTCCAACTAGGAGACGCAAGGGTACCCAAAGATAATGTTAGGCCACATCTAAAGGAGATCAGGTTTTAAAAGGGGGGGTGGATGGAACTACCTAAGGATCATATACAATTGCAGGGGCTGAAACTTATGTTGGTCCACCATGGTGTTCGTTATATCAAGATTAAAGTTTATTCAGAAGGGGTGGTCATGGTGATATCACAACCCCATTTCCTGCTAACAGTATACAGACATTTCATTATATGACGCTGCAGGACCGCCGTAAGCCTGCCGGAAGATTTCGAAAAATACTTCTGGCCAGTCAGCTTTCCAGGCCTGTCTGCAGCGTCATAAATTGACGCTCCTATAGCACACAGATAAAAAATATTTCAATCAGCAGTCTGTTGTTCGAAATTCGTGAAATCCATTTTAGTTGGGTAAAAATTTAAGGTGACCTTGCTCATGCGAGTAAATAGGTAAATAGGTCACAAATGGAAGTAAACCAGCTGTAATAGACAAAATAAGCTTTCGATTTGTATCACTAGGTATCAGACCAGTACAGTTTCATTACAAGCTAGGTAGCAGACGCACATGTGCATGTTCAGAGGCTGGTTTCAGTAGTCAAAATGGTGACCACGCTTCAGATTATACTACCGAAGAGCAGCCTACTTTTTTTCTTTTTCTGTGGGCAAAAGGACTCAGTGCAAAGAATATTCACAAAGAAATATTTCCCGTCTATGTTGGGAAGTGATTTGGCTCTTAAAACGGCTCTCAACTGGGTCGATAAATTCTCTCAAGGACCTTCGAAAGAAGCAGATGATGAAACGGAGGTGCAGAAATGGCTAAGACAGCAGTCAAATTACTTCTGTGCTGTGGGTTTCGACGCACTGGTAAACCGATCAGACAAGTGTATCAATGTTCAGTGTTGGTGGAGGTTATGTCGCGTAATGTTTTTCAGTTTTAGATTCATATGTTTTACGTTTAATATCTATTTGTGGCATCTCTCTCGTAGTTAAAATGTACACCATTAAGAAGCATGGCAGGCATGGAGGTACAGCACCACGTGCCTGTATAAACATTAGCTGGAGGTGTGCGCTAAGCTTCATGCTTCTGCCGCTTTACTCCAAGAGGAAGATCCTCTGATACTTATTAGATTAGAGAGTGGATTGGCCCCAGAGTCAGTCTTTATTCTGTGGAGAAGGGAAAACTTCTTGCCCGTGCTGGAAATACAGAGTCCATCCTTTTTCATGCAAACCTAGCTGCTACACAGGAGACGAAGTTTCTATAGGGTTATTTTGTGCTGCTCTTTAAATAACGCCTCTTAATAAGAGCTTTTGTTTCGGATGTGGGTCAGCAGTTCCAAGCCCGTCCTTTGAGCCACTCTTTCCGTCAGATGTTTTGACACCGTACCTGTGTGTTGTGACTGACACATTACAGTCGCTTGTGGCATGTTCTCCGAGCCGGGTCGATAGCAATCTTGGAGACAAGTATGTGGTGTAGCCTTTAAGAAATTAGGCCGCGGGTCACAGATAATATGCGTGTGCTCTGCGTTACACGTTCAAAGGCATGACAAAGAGGGGACTGTATAGCTTCTGAATAAACCGTCGGGTCTGAGGGCTTCTCTAATATTTACCTTCCTTCTTTGGCAGTTTCTGGTATCTCATTTCAGAAATTTTTGAAAAAGGGGAATAAGCTATATCTCCAATGTAGTTCCACCTTACCTTATGCTACCTGCGTCACCATTTGCCACGCAGATGAAAACAAATTAGTGATACACCAGAAACTTATTTGAAAATGTTAGGCCCACAGTTAGAGAGAGAGAATAAAGAATGTCATAGTAGAAAGGTGGATGTAAGAGAATTTAATTGGAGACCGGAGAGAAATTTTATTTCGTGGATAGAATCAAGGCCGGTCACGGTAGCTGAGCGGTCTGAGGCATGTACTGTCTTCGCTGGCTCAGAAGCCGGGATCATGGATTTGAATCCCACATAAGACATGGATGTCTGGTATGTATACGTGTATTTTCTATGTTTTTGTTGTCCTGTGTTTAGGTAGAGGCCTTGCGACGAGCTGATCACTCGTCCAAGGAGTCCTACCGCCTGTAAAATGATCAAACTGGAAAATAAAAACAACCGCGACACGGTGAGGTATAAAGACAATGGATTAAGTAAGTAAGAAAGAAGAAAAACATTTTGTTAGAAGGTTCCCACCTTTCGCCCGCTCATCTTTCTGCTAAATATGTTATTATAGTGAAGCCCTTACATTGATTAGATATAGTGGCTTGAGTCAAAGCCCCGTCGATTTTCGATTTGAACAATTTACGAGTTTCACATACGTCTAAAGAGTATTTAACTGCAATTTTTGTGTGTGGTTCTGTATGAGTGTGAAACTTGGTTTCTGACATTAAGGGAGGAACATAGACTGAGAGTATATGAGAACAGGGTGCTGAGGAGAATATTTGGACCGAAGAGAGATGAAGTGTCGGGAGATTGGAGAAAACTGCATAATGAGGAGCTTCATAAATTGTACACTTCGCCAAATGTAATTAGAATGATCAAGTAAAGGAGGATGAGGTTGGCAGGGTATGTAGTACGATTGGAGGAGAAGAGAAATGCATATGGGATTTTGACGGGATAGCCAGAAAGAATTTTTTACAAATCTGTATTATTCACAGCCTCGTCAATTGGAACTGTCCCAGTCCCTTACTTCAAACACACGGTATCGTAGTTGAGCGAGGCATTAAGCTATATAGCTACATGCCGGAAGGTCGCAGGTTCGAATCCCGATGAGGTAATTGGATTTTTAAAAAGACCTAATCCTTCCAGCCACACTATGGCCCTGAGGTCAACTGAGCCTCTAACAGAAATGAGTACCAGGAATCTTCTTGGGGGGTGAAGGGCGGCCGGCGCGTAAGGCTGACAACACCACCGCCATCTGTGAGCCGATTTTCTGGAAAATATGGGAGACTCGACGTCTCTCAAACTTATGGGCCTTCACGGCCTATTTTTCCGGAGTAGCTTTACCTTCTTTTACGTACTCTTACATTCAAATCGTTATACCCAATTACGTTTATATGGGGTCTACTTTCACACATCCCGTTCCTCCTGTTTTAATGTTTTAATATGGCGCCATTAAGCAACAGCGGTAAGTATTATTTGCCTCAAACAAGCACGTGGATTTCTATGAAGTTACGAATTCTGTTACGTTCTAAACAACCATTTCGACAGAAGAGAATCGGACGATAGGAAATCATCTCCTCTTGAATAGCTCAGAGCAATGGGAAGTTTAAATTTGCAGCTAAGGCATGACGACTTTGTACACTGAGGACTTCTGTTATTTGGTTATCAGGAAGTAGTTTATTTTTGCTTGTGTCCTGTGGAAAATATTTCAGATAACTGCGAAGTAAGGTATTGCGAGGGAGAGTCAGCGAATAGATCACAATTGGATATGAAATTTGAAATATGTGATATTCGAACCTGGAAAAGAAACACATTTAATTATCTCGATATATCCTACACCGACATTGATGCTCTTGTCTCATTGCTTTACCAGTGCGTCGAAACTCACAGCATAGAAGTCTTTTGACTGCTGTCTCCGCCCAACTCCACACCTCCGTTTTATCATCTGTGACTTTCGAACATCCTTGAGAGTTTCTCTACCGATTTGTGAAAAGCTTTCAGCGGCAAACACTTACCACCGTAAGCAGAAAATATTTTTCTGTGAATATGATTTGTATTGAGTCTTTTTGCCCACAAAAAAATCGACAACAGAAAGCTGCTCTATGATAGTATACCTTTCAAGCACGGTCGCCAGTTTAACTACTGAAACTAGACTCTGAACATGCGCATGTGCGTCTGCTACCTAGCTTGTCAAGAAACTGGACTGTGCTCCTATTTAGTAATACATATAAAAATGTATTACGTCCATTACAGCTGTTTTACTTCCATTTGTAACATATTTACTGACTCCCTAGTGTTCTGATTACATTTTTGCTTCCCTCTCGTTATCCAGCAGTTTAAGTACAAAGGTTTCAAATTTGTGCTACAAGCCATGTCTTTCATTAAGAATCCATGTGCATATGAATACATTTCCTTCGACATGGCGAGGCGGGTAAAACGGAATATTACATTGCCTCACTATTCCATGACGCAAGTGCCTTCGACGTACACGGCTAAAACACGCATTTCTTTCATTTGATTACACCAAAAAAGTTGTTAAATATAACGCCAAAGAAGCTGTATTTACACCTTGAAAGTAAAAATAAAGTTCCTTGAAGCAGAACACAAGCATTGTTCTTATTTTTGTTGAAATTTTTTGAGAAAAAGTCATAAGTTTTCACTTACAGCCGATAGGTGTCACCACAGCTCGGCATGCACTGTACTGGTCGGTGCAAATAATAGCAAAGTCCGTCACCGTGACACAGCAGGAAAAGGAACATTGTACNAGTTGGCGTGGATGGCGTTATATAGACAGGAATTCTTCTGTACAAGAAAGATACAGGTCCTCTCTGCGTACTGAGGGCATGTGGAACATGTGCGCCAAGTGCAAGGCCGTAGTCCACACAAGTGGATCCGAGTTTGCAGCTCCTCATCTACAAACCACTGTAAGCTTACAGCTTGCAGCTGCTTCAAGCAGTCATGCCAGAAGACATGGCAACTGGCAAGGAGTTCGCTGTCCCCGCACTTCAGCTAGTGCACAAAGGCATCGGTTTCTGGAATAAAATTTTTTCTACACGAACCAGTATTCCACAGGTTCAGAAAGATGAACAAACAGAAGCCTAAAACTCTGGAAACAAACCGACCCCATTGAGCTGCAGCGCTAAAAACCACTGGCACGTTTTCCTCACTCGCTATTGCTGTAGATCTATACCGAGGAATTCTTTCTGAAGACAGCAACTTCACGAAATTTTATAATATTTGGTCCCCGCAAATGTTTTGAAATTCATTTTCTCCGAATTCATTGTAAACGTGGCAGTAAGGCTTAAAAACGGAACAGTGGATGGATTTTCCGTGGAAAAACATGATAGATATGGCAGTTGACCGATCATTCTATTGCTAACGAATATTTGTATATTGAATGAACAATTGATTCATACTTTAAGGTAATCTTGGTTTCGTATATTTTCAGCGTGGTTGCTCGGTTGGTGGATGTGCAAGACGGTGCCTTACGTACAGGGGGTCTCCGTAGCGGCGTCTGTCTACAGCCTCATTGCCGTCTCACTTGACAGGTAAGTAAACGCACCACTTCGCATGTGAGCCTCACAGCCTATTGTGAAGATTAAGCTGTATGTACAGGCACGCTATGTCTTTGTGACAAACTCTGCCAGATAAATATTTAGATATCTGTCATTAATACTTGAGACTCGGCCGCGCCATAGCTCAAGCGGTTAGTCGCTTGCTTTCCATCGTGGAGGCGCGGGTTCGATCCCGGGTCTGATAAAATGGGATTTGTGGTGGACAAAGTGTCCCTGGGGCATGTTTCCTCCGAGTACTTCGGTTTCCCCTGCAAATCTTCTATCCACCAATTGCTCCACAATCACCCTCACCTATCATCTGGGGCTGGTACAATAGGCCAGAAGTGGCCGCAGTACAAGGGACTTAGTCCCAACCCACTAGCAATAAAGAAATACTTGAGACTTGGCGTCCTTTAGAGCCTCTTTAGACGATGACCAGTCTGGTAGACATTTTCTGAGCATTCGGAGGAACATGGTGCCTCAAGTTTCAAAATAAAGCAAACTACACTGTGTCATATCTCTGAAGGTAGTTATTTTCACGTCTCTATACTAGTGACCTAGCCGGTCACGGTAGCCGAGCGGTCTAAGGCATGCACTGTCTTCACTCGCTCGAAAGCAGGGATTGTGAGTTCGAATCCCACTCAGGGCATGGATGTTTGTGTGCGTTTTTCTGTGTTTGTCTACAGGTAGAGGCCTTGCGACGAGCTGATCACTCGCCCAAGGAGTCGTACCGCATGTGTAAGATCTAGTAAACCGAAGTGAAACGGAGAGTTTCATGGATGTAGGCCTAGGCCGAAAATTGGGGCTGTAGCGCCACAGAAAAAAAATACTAGTCACCTAGAGGCTGCGGTCACCATGCGTAGTAGTACGAGTATATACCTGGAAGTGATATCCCTCAGTTCGATTGACTTTCATCTACGTTTCGGAAGAGCATTGTCCATACCACAACCCGGGTTGAAGGATAAGCCAAGAAAGTACAGCCAGCTTACTTCATGCCGGGTCTTTATTTGGTTTAATTTTCAACCATGAAGATGGAAGAAATACGTTCCTCCGAAAAGCATTTAATTCCTGTTAAGGTACATGGCGACACATCCCAGAAGATATCTCTCTACAACGCCAGGCTCATTCAACATGTCATAATTAAATTTATGGGGCTGGGCCCTTCTTGAAAATCTTCCAGTTGTGCAGCTATTCAAGAACTTACCAGCGTTTTATGGAACATGTAGATTCATTACCGTGTTCAAAAGAGCCTTCCACTGGTTCCTATCCCGAGCCAGATGGATCCCGTCCATACCGTCCCATCCTATCTCTCTAAGATCCATTGGCACATTATCCACCCACCTACGGGTTGTTCTTCCTAGTGGTCCGTTTTCTGTTGGCTACCCCACCAATATACTACAAGCATTATTCTTTGTCCAATTTATGCTACATGCACTGCCCATCTGATCCGCGTTGACTTGTTCGCTCTAATTATATTTGGAGAGGGACAAAAATTATGAAGCTCCTCATTATGTAGTTCTCTCCAACCTCCTGTCACTTCATTTCTCTTCGGTTCAAATATTCTCCTCAGCGCCCTGTTCTCAAACACCCCCAGTCTATGTTCCTCCCTTAATTTCAGACACCAAATTTCACACCAATACAGTACCACAAACAAAATTATAGTTTATTGTATTTCTTATTTTTATGTTCTTAGACAGCAGAAAGGAAGACAAAAGGTTCCGGACTGAACGGTAGCAAGCATTGCCCGAGTTCAATCTCCTCTTAACTTCCTCCTGAATCAAATTTTGACTCCTTATCGTCCTTCCCAAATGTTTAAACTGTGCCACATTATCAAAGCATCTGTTAGCTATTTTCATCGTATCACATGTCTCATAAATGGAATCAAGTTTTAGAGATCCTCGTTTGCATAATCGCTATAGCGAATAACTACGGGGTTACAAAATGTAAACAAAACACCGTTTTGACTACTGCTGATGTTGTTTGCTCCTCAGAAGTATGGGCGTTATTGTTCTTGTATTAGTGATAAGGAGACGGGGTTTGATCGCTGAGTCGATATATTGGAGATCCACTGGGCGTAACTGCAAATAATTACAACTCTCTCATGATTATTGCACACGAAACAAAGTCTTCTATATCTGCTTGCACTAGTCGTTGCTGGGAAACAGATCTCAACAGTTGCTGCACTTTTACAATGTCTTCACTATTCGATTCTTGGCAACGGATACACAGAGACTATAAATTCTCACCGAATTACACACTCTAAATATTACACATCCAGTCTTCGCTTCTCAGCTTCACTCTTGCAACTAACTCTTTTCTTCACAGCTTCCCGTGCAGAACTGAACTTTCCTGGCCTCAAAGCTCCTTGCTCCAATTCGCTCTAATAAGAAAGATGACAGCGAATTGGTACAAGGAGCTGTGAGAGTACAGGAGAGTCCAATTGAGAGTTTACGGGCATTCCTCTGTTGTTATAGAAACGGCCCATATGTCACAATATGAAAACCAGGCGCGGCTGCACTGAGGCTTCGGGAGTACTGGGCTATAGTTGCCATGTGATCTATTGAGGGCACAGTTTTCCGAGAAGTTGAACAGAGTTAGAAAAGGGCCGACGAGTGCTGTGTACCCAAGAAGACACTGAATTATTGTTATGAACACCGTGCTGGAAAATAAGAAACAAGCAGATATCTACACTAGATTATCTCGAAAAATTTGTACCGACTAC
Organism: Cryptotermes secundus; assembly: GCF_002891405.2. Taxonomy (NCBI): domain Eukaryota; kingdom Metazoa; phylum Arthropoda; class Insecta; order Blattodea; family Kalotermitidae; genus Cryptotermes; species Cryptotermes secundus. The sequence continues at coordinate 239,258 of NW_019731573.1, read as the reverse complement.
GACAAAGTGAAAGGTTCAGGCAAAAAGGAAGGAATTTTTATGTAAATTACAGAAAAGTTAAAGGCAAAAGCAAATAATGGTTATCATTATCTGTCGCACCAAGAAGGTCCAGAAAACATATTATTATTTTATTGCCACGTGTTAAGTGAATACATGCAGGTTCTGAGGTTTACAGAGGAGAGAAGATCTGTTGTTACTATCGGAGATCAGACTCTGATTCCTCGTTCTTTCTGCTCTTAGCCTTGTCACTATGTCGGCTGAGTTATTCTCGCTCCCGTTTGTTTAGATTCCCGCTGTGCTTCCGCACATTCTTATTTCGAGACTCTTGAAGCAAAGGTTTCCTTTAGATGAAGCCAGTCTTGTCCAAACCATCTGCCGTTGATTGCTGAGTCTAATTTAAACTTCAAAGTATGTCATTGCAGGAAAGACATGGTTTACTCTTTGAGACATGAATTTCTTTAATAATATTTGAAACGCCACACTTTCTTCGCGGAACACGCACTCACTCTCGCGGGGTTCTCACCGTGGTGGTAATGCAGACCACTCTCTTAACGGGATGCGACAGCGTGTGGTCTGGTAGACATTTTCAGTTATTTGTGTACAATATCCTGCTTCTAGCTTCATGATACAAGAACCCTGAAATGAAGGTAACGCGTATCTCAGAAATGTCTGTACAGCAAACTATCCACTCTCTCAGTTGATAATACTGTCAACTGTTAAAGAACTGTATTGATAATTGGACGTAGTGAACTCTTGTAGACAGTAAATAAGTTAACTACAACATTTTGACGGATCTACACAAACTATAGATCACCGTACTGCAGCATACATACAGTCTTATATGTCTTCTTCAGCCGTTGCCTGATAACGGCTCCAACAATATCCCCTTCTGCTCGTGTCATTGCCGGTTTTCTGCATCCTCATAGCTAACTCATGACTGCAACTGCCTTTTCAATCAGAATCACTTTAATTCTGGTAGTTTACATGTAATCTGTTCGTCTTTGCTCAAAGTCAGTTGAATCTCATGACAAGAGCTTTTTGCGACTGAACCCTTGTCGTTGTGCCGATCACAGTGGCCGTAAGGTCTAAGGCATGGACTGTCTCCGCTCTCTAGAACACTGGGATCGTGGGTTCATATCCCACTCAAGACATGGATGTATATGTGCGTTTATTCTGTTTGTGTTATTCTTTGTCTAGGTAGTGGATTAAATGAACTTCTACACTTCACAATGTTTTAAGAATCTAAAACTTGAGAAGGACAAAACTTCATAATTCAGGGACTTTGGTATTTTTTAATAAGTACTTTACTTTCCACATATTTAATTACCTTTACCACAAATAATAGCAAGGGTGGGGCTCTTACCAGGAGCTGGCCCTTTTGAACGCGACCATAAAGCGTTGTTAGTTGGTCTTTTCTTCAGTTTCGTAATCTTTTATACACAGACGGAAAGACTCCTTGAACGAGTGATCAGCCCGTCACAGGGCCGCTACCTAAGCACAGGACAACACAAACACAGAATAAACGCACACAGACATCCACGTCTTAAGCAGAATTCCAACCCACGATCCAAGCTCTCGAGAGAGCGAAGACAGTTCATGTCTCAGACCGCGTGACCACCGAAATCGGCAATGAAACTCCAGGTTCCACAGAATGCTAGGAACCTCCTGAATGGCTGAACAACTCTTCCATTTTTAATAACGACTCCGCTGAATGCAGTTAGTTAGTCACTTAGTTTGTTAGTTTGTTACAGAAGTGCAGCGACTTTATAAACCGACCTACGAATATTAGAAATGCTTAATGCATTTACTACATTCTTTCACTACAGACATGTGTATATACATATATTTATAACAAAATTTTCCAGTATTATATACAATCACCAAATTCTCCTGTTTCAACGTAGAATACACACATACGTATACACTAGTACATAGAGTAAACCCTCGCTAATCCTGTTAAAGCTAATTAGGATGTCAGATAATGCGGATCGAAGTATGAAAAACGAAAAACTGGTGTTCACATTTGAGTGTATACATTAAAAGACGCATGGCATGTAAGGAAGATGATGACTCATTGGATGTTCATACATGCACTTGTTTTGGCTTCTTTTGGACTTCATCCATCGTCTGGTATGTAAAAGACAAAAGACCACGACGTTTCGGAGGCTGGATCTGTCTCCGTCTTCAGGTGGGTGAGGAAGGATAAACCTACTCAGTTGGGCCCGTTAGAAAGAGCTAGTCTCAATCATTCGACTAGTGGTACAGACGGAGACAGATCCAGTTTCCGAAACGTCGTGCTTTTGTCTTTTACATACCAGACAATGAATGAAGTCCAAAACAAGCCAAAAGAAGTACAGCATACACCAGTGTTTCCCAACCTTTTTGATGCCGCGGAACCCCTGTACCGAATGTTAATTCACCGCGGCCCCCATAAAACCCAAAATGGAAATTTTTAAATTTTACGAATACATATCATAAAAATGAAGCAGTAACTTAAAATTTTACAACACTAAATGTGTCATTTATGACAATAAAATACAGTTATAAATGGAGATATTCGGAAGATTACGAACATATCAATTAGGCATAATATTATGAATTTAACACTCACCTAATGTGATGGCTGGTGCTGTTTTTCAGACGTCAACTTTCGAATGTCAGGATCAAAACTG
>NW_019731573.1:209324-234140 GCF_002891405.2 Cryptotermes secundus | reverse complement strand
TTTTTTTTACTGTCGTTCCAAAATATTAAATCGTTGCCGCATTTTGGAAGCCTCTATTAGCTGTCTTTATGTTGTGATTTTGGCCTGCATTCTGGTTTCGAGACAACATATATTTACCAACACTGAGAAATGAAGCCTTAATTATTGAGAATGTTTTGTAAAATATGTTACTTCAAAATTCAATATTTCTTGGTTCATCCTCACGTAGTGATGTTGATCATTAAGTCGTCATAATAGATGTGTTAATTATATTTTCAGCAAGAGTGATAACCAAAATTACCATACCGGACTTTTGACGGACACAGTACCCTTTAATCTTCTTCCGTAAATTTGCCCAGTCAAGGTATAATGGACCCTCGAAGTCGTTTCAGGCAAACTATATTTGTTCCGAACACATTGCAGACTTGTGTAAAATTGGAGTAAATTTTTTCCCTGTGCTTAACTAATTAAGCACTACGCCATTAAGACATATGGGAGAGTGGATGTATAGACCCACGTTTTCTTGACCTCGGCATTAGTTAGAGGTGAGTGGTCGGCTTCACGCCCTGGCCGATTTAACCCCCTTTTACAGCGAGTTTCTCTTTTTACATTCACGGATTCAGGCGTAAGAGTCTAATTGTACCTTGTCAAGACCGACCGACCCGTAACATATGTTTCCTCAGGGTTGCGATGTCTAGAAACACACTGTCCTCTGGTCTGTTCTGTCTACATAAGAATTATTTCTGAGGGGGAGGGGGTAGTTATGGATCTATCTATCTATGGCTCTACAGCCCTGTGTTGGTCCTTGGTCGCCATTTCAGTTTCTTGATCTTTTACAGAACTGCCTCTGTGTTCTAGTGATCAGAGTTCCTAGCTATAGATCCAGAGGTCCCGGTTTCGATTTCCGGCACTACTAGATTTTCTAAGAAGAAAAGGGTCCGTAAAGGAGTTCACTAAGATTCGTGACGATAATTGAGGAGCTATTTCAAGGTCTAGAAAACCGAGATTAACGGCCGCGGGGATCCGTTGCGCTGACCACGTGACACCCTCCGTCCTCAAAAAGTTGGCACTAACCTCGCCGACAAGCGGCGGTCTGTTGTGCCGCAGGGGGTTGTTACCTAACCTCCCCCCGGGGTCACCAGTAGGTATCTCTCTCCAACCCCGGGAACCAAAAAGGAAGGTAGTACAGGTTTCACATACACGCAATTTCACAACACCAAATCAGTAAAGCAAAAAAATATATATATTATAAATGTGTCAATTACAAATAAAAGCAAATAAAAATGGTGCCTTGTGGCTCTAGTTCATGTAGCGTGCTCTATCCCCTTCCTCGTCCTCCTATGCACAAGCAAAGGTAACAATAACTAAAGCGAAGTAATTACAGTAATTACATAGTTCAAATGAAGTTCCTATATTATGAAATACATCTAGCAATCCGGAGTAGTGACAACCTCCGTCTTTCTTGTCTTTAACCACCTACAACATGTAGCTTACATTGTCCCACTTGCATTCTACTTAAATCTCTACTTCCAACTAATGCTCCATGAATCATAACCTAAGTCTAATACAAAATGGTAACTTCAAAAAAAAGGGTGACCTGTAATTTCTACCGGAAGACCAACCATTGGCAAGTACTCACGTGCCCCTTCCTCGGGCGACAACTATGATCCCATCTCTCGCGGTTCCTTGTTCAGTGATGCCCCTCGCGACTCCGCGTCGTCGTGCCCCACGGGCTCGAAAGCGTACTCTGTCGGCGTCTGGCGACAATCGTCCAGCCTTAGAGCGCCGCTCCGCCCCAAATTCCCGGGTTTTCATACCATCTGGAAACGTGGGCGCGCTTCCGTCCTCATGGACGCGTTGGGAATCGGCGATTCCCATTGGCTAAATTCCCTTCGGTTCTTAAAACTTGCCTATATTTGGTCTTTCCTGACTGCCTCATCGTTTGTCCCTCATCGTGGGAAGTGGCTGACTAACGGAAATGAATAATAATGAATAACAGGATACATGAGCAGTCTCGGTTTCCGTAGTTAATTTCATCATTCTAACTCAACCATAATTTCATATCTGCTAAACCTTAATAATATAATTTAAAACATCAAAATCAAGTTTTCAAAAATCCTGGGCACAACAGGTCGTTCGGTCGGTATAGTTCGCTTGCGGACTACAGTACACGGAGTTTTTTTTATCTTTTACAGAGTCAGTAGGACTCCTTGTACTGAGGATTTAGCCCTTCGCAAGGTCACTACCTACACACAAGACAGCACAGATACAGAATAAGTGCACACATAGACATCCATGCCTTATGTGGGATTTGAACCCACAACCCCAATGTTTGAAAGGGCGAAGACAGTTCATGCCTTAGACCGCGTGCCAATGTGATCGGCGTGTAGGTTAGGAAGTTTTCATATTTATTATAGCGTTGCAAGGAAAGATAACTGATTAATGATGATTTGGGAAGGATTTGGAAGGAGTGGCTTGTTACCTAATCGAGGCGACATCCAGGCAGTTGCTTGGAGAAGCTTCGGCAAATCAAGGAAATTCTCAGGATAACCGGTGTCTCGGCCGATATTCTAAGCAGGGATTTCTCACATTTTCACTCATCACTCACTCACGTATGGACTTAAGCCCTTCTTGAGAAGCCGCCAATTTTGAAACTACCCAAGGACTTTCGAGCATTTTATGGAAAACGAAGATTCATTACCACACAATTGCTGCCCACGACAGAACCCTCGCCAACACGAAATAGGAGAAAAATCTTTATAAAAAGACACTTGTTGTAAGCAAGAATTCCAATACATAGGAACTAATAGCACGACCCATATTTCATATAATCCAAACAACGAAACACAAAGTGAAATAACAAGAAGATTTCCACCACCAGAAACGCAAACTAAACAAATACACGAGAAGGAAATTCAAAATAATGTGACATGTAGACTCGTTGCTAGGAGACGAGTTGACAGACATGTTTCCAGGGAGACTGAATCTTGGAAAGTCACTCATTACGGAACACATTTCCATGGATACGAGTGATCAACAAAATTTCCTTGGATACCGATACGATATATAAGAGACCATTCAAATCAGATGAAGTCCAAATACAAGTTTGTGACTGGTGATTTGTGGCGATCTGTAAGTGGTATATAGACCCGCTATCCAACCCGAAACCTTGTCGAGAGCCACTCTAACACGTGACAGTAGTTAAAACACTTCTGCCTGTAGGAAATATGTAGTTCAGATCTCCTCACAGAGGACGATCATTCTGCCTTGAGATATTCGTGGATTTCCTCCATCCTACCACATAACTTTCGACCGTATATACTCCACCTGCCATGGGAAATGGGGTGTGTTCACCAAGAGTCACTGACGTTGATTGCTACATCCTTTAAAAAGTCACGATATTATAAAACGCAGTGATTCTAAATTATTGTCGGTGTTTCCATGGCCCATAACTTTCAAATCGGAATAGACACAACAAAGATGTATAGGAATATGAAAGTTTAACTCAAAAAGTTCTATTTGCTGACGATGTACTTTCTACATTCATGTATAGGAAAAATATGATATCATGCATAAAAATGACGACTGTTCAAGAGAAAGCACTGTGCGTGTTTGGGTTTTTAGAAACCAAGTCCGTTATGTAAAACCAACGTCGTTACAGAACTCAATATGGAAAAGATCCACCCTCAGATAATGCTATCCGACCTCGGTTAAAGCAATTTCTGAACCGAAAAGGAGCCGGGAGACAGAGCAATTAGTAGGAATCCAAGAAGCCAGGCCATCTTACACGCAATGAAAGGGGTGCATGGTAACGCTATTTAGAATTCTGCAGTCCTATTTCTGTAAACAGTAAAACCTTTTGAGTTTAACTTTTATGTTTCTTCTGCAATTTTATTTTATTTTTTCGATTTCGAAATTATAGAACAAGGAAACCCCGACAGTAATTTAGAATTAACCTGTATTTTCAGTATAAGCGTATGTCTGAAATTCATATGACGGTGGGAAATTGAAACATACTTACAAAGAAATTTTCTTACATAACTTGGCCTACATAAGGTATGACAAAATATGTGTTAGTAAAATAGATGGACTTCAGCAAATTGGCAGCGTTTTTAAGTAAACCACAAATAAATAATTTGAAGCCATATAAAACATAAACGTGGTAGAACTTCGATAAACACAATACTGATATATTTAAGCAAAGTTATTGTAGTCCCATAGATTCTGGTTGCCTTGTGGTGCAGAAATTCACACTGCTACGCGTTACAATTGCTGCTGGGCTCAGATGTATGGAGTAATTCATTAAATTTAGGGCTCACCTGGTCTGTCTTGTCGCCGGTGGCATTTCCCACAAGACTCAGGCACCCTGTACGATGAATCTCGTGTGTCAGAAAATCGCATTTCCACTCCACAAAGGCAATAATTTCTTATTATAAGCTGGCATTCTTGTGCCCACGTGTTTTAAAGTGAGCCGACTACAGAATTCTGCTAAGTAATGCAGTAAATTTTAATTACAGAAAGAATAGGCTTGTTCTTCAGAACAACTTAGGTCCAAGTTTCGTCTCGCATGACAGTATTTCAGAAAAATATACCGTAACGCGTCGACAAAACCTGTAAGTCGCCAGCCTCTGAAATAAACACTGTTCACTATTGACGGGGATTCTTTCGCTCCAGCGGTAACCTCGTGTTACATTATGCAGGATTTGAAGTTTATATGGTGCTCGTTTGAAGGGTACAATTTTCTAGGACATGAGCATCGTAGTCTAGTTAAAAATTTGCCGAAACGTCTGAAAATTGTTCCTTGCTGCTTGCTTCCTTCTTGTTGGTTACTTGCTCTACTTATCAAAAATGGATATTGTACATTGTATCATTTATACCAATATGCTGAACATTATAGAATAACATTAACATACTGTACTTATAAGTATTGTAGCGTGTAGATCCGTTACTATGTAACGACTGCAGGATAAGCAAATTTACCAGAGCCATTTCTAGGCAACAGCTCGGTAAATACGTTCCCGCAGCAACAAACACGAAAGCAATAATGGTATAGCAACAGACTAAAGGTGTTTTCTGTGTTAGGAAAGGAAAGATGCTCTCGGGAGAGAAAAAGTCAACATTTCATAATGTAGAACAGATACTGCTCTATCACTGCCACCTGGCGTTACTTGCCGCAAATAGTACTACAAATTTCCAGTGCAGGCAGAATAAAGAAATCTATGCAAGCCTCTGCTTATTTATATCTGCAGGTGTAGGTGTTTGTGCGCGTGCGCGAGAGTGTGCCTGTAGAACAGTAGACCGTTAATACTGACCACTGTTACAGATTTTGACCGGAATCATTTGGCTTGTAGCAGAGATCAGTAGTGAGCTCTGGTGGAGCAGGTAATGAACCTTCGAGTTTCATAATAGCGAGAAGTATCTTGAGTAACTGAACGAGGTATAGAGAGTATTATAGCACATAAACTGCATGAGCAGCAACATGGACTAAAAAACTGAGCGATAAAGCACAGCGAATACGTTGGGTCATAAATGTGATAGACACAGATAGAGAAAAGATTATATGTACTGTAGCGTGTAGAACCGTTGCTGGGTAGCGACCTCGAAACGGACAAAGGGACAACATTCACTGCTAGGCAACAGATTCTTATTAAGCAAGAATATGCGGCCGTTGCTGAGTGACACCTTCGCAGACAGGCACCTTCCCAAGGAGATGATTAGAGCAACAGTGGAAGGGCTGTGTTTTCTGCGTGGTCCGCGCCGAGGGATTATAATCAAGACGAGGTTTAGAGCTTAGTACCCCGTTTTGAGACGGATTCGAATACCTCTACCGTAGCCCTGCGAGTCATATGAGGCGACGAAAATGGAATCCAGTGCCAGGGTTTATAAACGGCCACCCTGTTCCTGGGGGATATAAATATGGGGACCTGGCCACCCACTTTTGGGAATCTCGAATCTGAGAGAGTGAAAGTGGTCATGAGTCCCGTGGGATTCGGACCTGAGAATGACCGCGCTTCCGAGGAACGGAGAGACGAATCCTCTCGTCAGAGAAGGTGTTACATAAGGACTATAACCGCAAGGGTTCAGTTGAAATGTAAGATTACTGGCCTCGAGTCTGAAGGGACTTAGTGCCAAGACAAACTGATTTGCGTTAAACTGCCGGTCATAAAGTAATTCTGACTCTGATTCTGACTCTGACTGAGTATGACGCTTAGAAACAATATGTTTGCGGTATAGGACAACGTGAAGACAGACATAGAAAATATAAGGGACTTAAATTTGGCGGTGCATATTCTTGTGCACAACAATATTGAGCACGCCTCCATTTCCAGTAGGAGAGTGGTGAATATGACATTGTGGTGCTGAAATTTCAAACTCATTTATATGCAGTATTCTTTCTTATTGCTAGTGGGGTGGGACTAAGTCCCTTGTACTGCGGCCACCTCTGGCCTATTGTACAAGCCCCAGATGATAGGTGAGGGTGATTGTGGAGCAATTGGTGGAATGAAGATTGGCAGGGGAAGCCGAAGTACTCGGAGAAAACCTTCCCCAGCGCCACTTTGTCCGCCACAAATCTCACTTGACCAGGCCCGGGATCGAACCCGGGCCACCGCAGTAGGAAGCCAGCTACTAACGGCTTGAACTATGGCGCGGCCCTATATGCAGTAAATTTAGTAGTTTCACGCCTTAAGGATCTTAAACTACATTGTTCCAAAATGGATGTTTAGCAATCAGATCTCATGCCAGTATCGACTTATATCTTAAGTTTAAGAGCTCAGTGATGTCTGAATCATTCCAGGTGTGGCCTGCGGACTTACATGTATAGCTCCACTGAGCTCTGTCATGATCTGCTGCACTGCAGAGGCTACAGCGTCATTGTTAGACGAACTTGGAGCCTGTACTGACAAACCTGTTTTCTGAAATTCCTGCTGTGGCACCTGCTGCTGCACGGGTTGCCGGACGCTTTCCCCCCTCTATCTGGTGGTGCTGGTCTTGATGGTCTTGACGCAGTGCAGCTGCGTAGGATTGCTCTGGTGAGGTGAACTTAGAGAAGAACGTCCTCCCAGATCCCTTTGGAGCTCGCTGTGCTCTTCTCCTTTGCAGTTCTCCTTTCGCATGGCTGCGGCCTCGGTATGACGCTGGGTGAGGTTTCTCTCCTTCTACTGGAGCTTGCTGTGCTCTTCTCCTTTCGCATGGCTGCAACCTCTGTAAGACGCTGCATGAGGTTTTTCTCCTTCTACTAGGGCGCAATTGCAACAACTCGGCGTGGATTCTGTATTCGTCTTTTCGGGGCATTCCTTATGCAGGTGGCCACCACCGTACCACAGACATCTTGGGGGTTGCTTGCAGTTGGCCCAGACATGGCCAAAGTTTTGGCAATTGTAGCACTGTGTAAGGCCAGTTTGAGCTCTGTATGATTCCACTCTGATAATAATATGGTTAAGGTTATTCAGCTTAAATATCTCTTGAGATTTAACGTTCCTTGTTAAGGTAACAAGGAATAACGGGAGACTTTCGACGTAGGTCTGTTCATTTGATGCTCTTGGATTGGTCGTCAATTGCCTCATGTTTATGACGTTGGAGTCTAAGCCTTCAATGTTGTTAGAAATATTTTCTGCTGGCGTGTCTGGGGTAAGGTGGCGGATTACTGCCTAGATAGGCTTTTCAATATTTGGAGAGAAGGTGAGTCCCTTGGGACTCGCGACCATATTTTACACCCTCAGGTCTGAGACTTCCCTTTCGTCGCCTCCTACGACTCGCAGTATTAGGGTGGAGGCGTTCTGAAGGAATACGGTCAAAAGCAAACCAGTTTCAAGAGGTAAGACCTCTGACTTATACTCGGAAGGCTTCCATTTGCAGTCGCAACCTGAAAACAGACACTTTGACTGTAGCTTTCTTAACTTTCCTCAGTTCTTGCAATTGAATGCCAGAACAGTGTCTGAAATTATGCCATAAACGCTTCTTTCCAAATCCTTTCCAATTTCTTATTTACTGTCATCAAGTAAGTTATAAATTAATTAATGTTTTATCATGTGTATGGGTGACTATATACGGGTTTGGATTAATTACACTTGCAGATCGTAAGTACAAATAATTGTAGCACTATCGCTAATTCACAATATAAAGCCAAGGAGAAGAAAGGATCTGATCCTTAGGAGCAGTTAATCCCCTGTGACAAGATTTTGTGACACACGTTTAGTAAAGATATTATTTTTTTGCGTCGGTTTAAGTTGAATGCTCCTCTCTTACAGACGTTAACATATCTGTACATGTTCTATTCAGTGGTCTTCCGATCTACGTGACAGAAATAACTTCAAGACGAAAATCAATGCATCGGTGGTTCTATCACCTCCAGATGTTGGATGCAATCAATTACAAGCCAATGTAGCCCGCCCACCCCCACCCCTTCTTTTGCCACCTCGTCAACTTTGAACTTCCTGTCTTCTCGAGTGTCATTGTGTACCCATATCAGTCGTCTTACTCTCTTTTGGTCCAGGAAACTTGCTCAGACATTCACTCTTCTGACTTGTGTTGAGAAAGCTCTGGGTTTGAAACTCGGCCGGTTCACTGACATTCTCAGAAGAGAATATTTCCTTTTGCCCTCATTCCTGAACCTACGAAATATTCAGCTGATGAAATATGGCAATATTGAGCGACTACAGATAGGAAGGTCAAAGGACAGTTGCCCTGGCCACTAAGAGGAAGAAGGGGAAGAAGAAGAATATGGAAACCCACATTAGGTGAAACCACGCGTTAGGTCTATTATGAAAGAAACTGGGAATACATATTAACCCTTTAAAGCCAACTTAGTAAACATGGTTCCGCTAAGACTGCTTTCTGGTCCACAATTTTTTAGAAACGGAGATTGACGAAGAAAACGGCGGGAATTTGTCTATTATGTATGGAGAGCATCGTGCGATCTATATCTAGATCTCTCAAATGGACTTTTCCTATCAGAATTTGTCGCTTCTTCAATGCTTGTCACATGCCCCTCCCAACCCGTCGCCTCAGTCAGAGTGGCGGAAGAGTACACATTACAAACGCCTGTCGCATTCATCACCTGTAGACTTTCTCGCTCACGGTCAAATATTTTCCTTGGAAACCTTTCATAAAAAAGAACTTGATCCTCCCTCACTACATGACGCTGCGCTTTGCAGCCGTACAGATCGACAGGTAAAGACGTAAAGAGTACTATCTACTGGGATATAACACCGTGTATTCCTTTTAAAGTCAACCGACGTTTCGGAGGAAAATACAGCCACTATATTCTGGGTCGAATAAGCCGAGAATAATACCAGCGTAATAAAACACGTGGTAGCTCTGAAACGACGTCTATCTGGTGGAATCCATCAGTGTTTCGGAGGGATCTACTGCCTCCATCTTCGGGCTTAGGTTGCACCCGGAAAATGGAGACTTCACTTTATCATATTCTTGGTCTTTAATCGGATGATTCATTTTTGAGGCGGCACTTTGTTGGTTACGGAATTTATTGGCAATGGGACAGAATAATAGAAACTATAAAATGAACTTCACCGTTGTAGCGTTACATTGGCATAAATATAGAATTTTATAATAATTTTTTCCTGCTGTAGTTTTATATTCCTTTTGATAACATGGTATGCTATGGAGGTATGGATGGAAGCTGCGAATATATTTAATAAGAAGTCGCGGTCAGCCGACAAAGGGTGGCCCTCCAGCTTAGGGGTTGGGCGTGGGGCTGACAACTCGCTGTAAAATAAAAATGTGTTACGAAAATTCTCAAGAAGCCTCGGACATGGACGGATTCCTTGGATAAACGACCCAAGCTAAAGGAAATGGATATGAGATTTGGCACAAGGAATATTCAAAGATTTTATAGGGCAGGTTCGCTCAGGGCAGTGGTGGATGAAATCTTAAAATATAAGTTAGATTTAGCGGGGGTACAGGAGGTCAAATGGGAGGGAGGTGGCAGAGAACCAGCAGGCGAATATAGATTTTTCTATGGAAAGGGGACTTAAAATCATGAATTAGGTACAGGTTTTTTCGTTCATAAGAGAACCGTATCAGCAGTTAAGAGGGTAGAGTTCGTTAGTGATAGGATTTCATATATAATACTAAAACGTCGCTGGTGTGATATCATCATTATGAATGTTCACGCCCCAACGAAAGATAAAATTGATGACAAAAATGACAGGTTCTGTGAAGAACTAGAATATGTATTTGATAAATTCCTGAAGTAACCTACGAAAATTTTGCTACGATATTTCTATGCTAAAGTAGAGAGGGAAGGCATTTTCAAACTAACGAATAAGAGTTTGCATGAAATTAGAATTGATAATGGGGTTAGAGTACTAAACTTTGCCATATCAGAAATTCTTACTGTCAAAAGTACAATGTTCCCACATCATAACATTCATAAATTTACTTGAACACCTCCTGATGGGAAGATACACAATCAAATAGACCATATTTTGATAGACAGGAGACGGCATTCAAGGATACATGATGTTCGAATATTCAGGGCAGCAGACTGTGATACTGACCACTACCTGGAGGTGGCTAAGGTTAGGGAAAGACTGGCAGTGAGCAAACAAACAACACACAGAGTTCATATGGAGAGGTTCAATCTCAAGAAATTAAATGAAGGTAGAGGGTAAAAAGCAGTATTATGTTGAAATCTCAAATAGGTTTGCGGCCTTGGAAAACTTGGAAACTGAGGCGGATACTAATAAAACTTGGGAAACATTAGAGAGAATATAAAAATTACTGCCAAGGACAGTCTAGGTTATTATGAACCGAAGAAGCATTAGCTACGGTTCGATTAAGGATGCTCAAAATTACTAGACCAAAGAAAACAAACCAAATTGCAATGGTTACAGGATCCAAGCGAAATACATAGGGATAATCTGAACAATAAAAGACGTGAAACCAGCAGGCGTTTCAGGAATATAAAGAGGGAATATCTGAAAGACAAAATTGATGAGCTTGCAATGAACAGTAAGAACAAGAAAATTAGACATATTTGTAGAGGAATAAATAACTTTAAGAAGGGTTACCAACCTAGCAGCAACTTAGTGAAGGATGTGAATGGTAATCTGCTTGCAGAGTCCCAGAACATTTTGAATAAATGGAAAAACTACTTCTCTCAGTTATTGAATGTACATGGGTCAGTGATATTAGGCAGATAGAAATGAGCAGAACTCAGCCCTTAGTACCTGATCCCAGCCCTTTTGAGGTTGAAATTGCTATTGCAAAATTGAAACGGTATAAATCGCCAGGTAGTGATCAAATTCCGGCAGACCTTGTTCAAGCAGGAGACGAAATATTACGTTCTAAGTTTCGTAAGCTAATTAATTCTATCTGGCGTTCGGGAAAATTTCCTGATCAGTGGAAGGAATCTATTATTGTACCAGTTCACAAGAAGGGTGATAAAACTGACTATAGTAATTATCGGGGGATATAACTGCTATCAACTTCATACAAAATTTTAACCAATATTCTTCTCTCAAGGTTAAGTCGATATATCATGAAATTATTGGGGATCATCAGTGTGGGTTTCGACGTAACAGATCAACTACAGATCAGATCTTTTGCACTCGTCAGATATTGGAGAAAGAATGGGAGTACTATGAGACAGTACATCAGCTATTTGTAGACTTCAAGATAGTTTATGATTCAGTTAGGAGGGAAGTATTGTACAATATTCTAATAGAGTTTGGGTTACCCTTGAAACTAGTTAAGCTGATTCAATTGTGTTTAGCGAAACTTATAGTAAAGTCTGTATAGGTAAACATTTGTCTGATAAATTTCCTATCCAGAATGTTCTAAGACAAGGAGATGCTTTATCGCCACTCCTTTTCAATTTTGCTTTAGAATATGCCATTAGGAAGATCCAGGGAAACCAGGTGAAACTGAAATTAAGCGGGACACATCAGCTGTTGGCCTATGCCGATGATGTGAATCTACTGGGGGATAATGTAGATACCATAAAGACAAACACACAAACTTTAATTGACGCAAGTAAGGAGATTGGTCAAGAAGTAAACACAGAGAAAATGAAGTATATGTTGCTGTCTCGTCACCAAAATGTAGGGCAAAAACATTAAACAAAGTTAGGAAACAGATGTTTTGAAAATGTGGCACAGTTCAGATATTTTTGAACGACGATAACAAATCAAAACCTGATTTAGGTGGAAATTAAGAGGAGATTGAACTCGGGTAATGCTTGCTACCATTCAGTCCAAAACCTTTTGTCTTCTCGTCTGCTGTCCAAGAATATAAAAATTAAAATATACAAAACTACAATTTTGCCTGTGGTTCTGTATGGATGTGAAACTTAGTCTCTGACATTAAGGTAGGAACATAGACTAAGGGTGTTTTAGAACAGGGTGTTGAGGAGAATATTTGGACCGAAGAGAGATGAAGTGACAGGAGGTTGGAGAAAACTGCATAATGAGGAGCTTCATAACTTGTACTCTTCTCCAAGTATAATTAGAATTATCAAGTCAAGGAGGATGAGGTGAGCAGGGCATGTAGCACGAATGGGGGAGACGGGAATTCTTATAGGATATTGGTTGGAAAGCCAGAAGGAAAGAGACCACTGGGAAGACCAAGGCGTAGGTGGTTGGACAATATTAAAATGGATCTTAGAGATATAGAATGGGATGGTATGGATTGAATTGATCTGTCTCAGGATAGGGACCAGTGGAGAGCTCTTGTGAACACTGTAATGAACCTTCAGGTTCCATAAAATGCTTGGGAATTCTTGAGTAGCTGCAGATTTGGTTTCTCAATATGGGCTCAGCTCCGTAAGTAAGAAAGTAAGACAGGCTGGATGCTCAAACAAGGACCTCCATGTAAAGTTGGATCCAAGTCAGTCAAGTGTGCGAATGAGATGGGCAACGACCGCGAGATAAGTAAATATACAACAGATGTTACTCAGTAACAGCTTCTCTAACAAACATGGTCCCATCGAATCTCTTTAACTGCAAGAGAGTAACGGTGTTTTCTGTGCGGTCCGCTAAGCAATAATTGAATAGCAACCTGGATACTGTGATTTCTCTGAGGTCCGTGACGAAACAATTAGTGAAAGTTGGACGGTACAATGCAGGGAAGAGAAGACTTGATTTTAATATAGTGAGAACTACAGTTCATTCTTGTGTGCCGTTGCTGTTAGAAGCTTGTAGCTGAGACACGGGGATAGTTTGGGAACCCAGTGTAAGAGGAACGTCCGCGTTGGAAGCCGTCACCAGGCAACGACTAGTGGAGAGTGTAACAAACTGAGAACATTAGTGTGTGTAACAGTGATCTGAAAAGTGTGGTTACGAGTCGAATGCAATGAATCAAGTCCTCAGAACCGTTCAGAAGTGTGTCTTCGCCAAGTCTGTTAAGATAAACTCGATTTCACATTCATGAAATATGTCATACGTTTAAACATGTGAACTGAGCTCTGACCGATATTTGTAAAAGTTTTCGCTGGATTTCCTATGGTTGTTTGTACAGGATTAAAGTAATTTCAAAAGAGCTCACTATGAAGAACTCTTCTGCCATATGGTTATCCATGGGCCCAGCTCCATGTAAGGTAGGCTGCGCTCGGACGGAAGAATATAACACTGTTATCAGATTTTAAATTTCTACCGCAAACATGCAGGGGTGAGATTACCTATTAGCCTGTCTAGTCGGGTAATGCATATTGAGACGATTGGTTCATTAAGCAGAGGGTTTGGAATCGCGCTTAGCAAACACGTGATTGTCGAACAAATTCTGTTTCGAGGCCGGCAACGCTCAACGCTGATAGGAACTGTAAAACAATCGTGGAGATGTTGTAGTTGGTAGCGTTGGAGATGGGATGGTTTGTACTTGTAAATAAAATGTTACGTCTTATGGGAGCAAGAATAGCCTACAGCCATCTGAAATAAAGGATGAACTTCAGCATTACACAAGAGTGGAATTCTGGATCACAAAAGTTCCATACACAGAAAAGTACCTTTTGGTTCCCTGGTCTTACATTCTTGGCAGCAGAGGTACAAAACGAATACTTATACAGAATGTCTCAGGAAGAAATGTCAGTTTTCTGGAAGGTCATATTATTGGTCACTCTAAGCATAAAAAAGCATTATATGTACATGTGTCCTATTCCAAACGGTTCCCGAGGTGGAGTTATTTCACTGTACAGTTCCAGAATTCTTTACAAGAAAGAGATATTAAGCACTGTTTCTAATATCGGTACTTATTATTCGAGTGACGAAGTTGGTACAGTTTACCTACTAAAACACATTTTCGAAAATTCTACCGTCAACATCAATGCACTTTGCCACTCGTGTGAGGACATGGCGTGTTGCTCCTCTGTACAGTGTACAGTGTGCTGTACAGAGAAATAGCTCTATCTCAGTGCAACTCGTGTGAGTACATGGCGTGTTGCTCGTCTGTACAGTGTACAGTGTGCTGTACAGAGAAATAGCGCTATCTCGGTGCAACTCGTGTGAGGACTTGGCGTGTTGCTTGTCTGTACAGTGTATAGTGTGCTGTACAGAGAAATAGCGCTATCTCGGTGCAACTCGTGTGAGGACATGGCGTGTTGCTCGTCTGTACAGTGTGCAGTGTGCTGTACAGAGAAATAGCGCTATCTCGGTGCAACTCGTGTGAGGACATGGCGTGTTGCTCGTCTGTACAGTGTGCAATGCACCGTACAGTGAAATAGCGCTATCTCGGTGCAACTCTTGTGAGGACATGGCGTGTTGCTTGTCTGTACAGTGTGCAGTGCACCGTACAGAGAAATAGCGCTATTCCTGAAACCCTTCAGAATAAGACACATGTACATCATGTGTACATGATATATATATATATGTATATATACATCATTTTGCTTAGATTGACTAATACTATGACCTCCTAGAATATTGGCACCCTCTATATGATGTATTTTAGTGTTCAGTAACTCGGTCTGTGGAAAAGCTAACGGAAATTTGATAACTGATTTGAAAGGAAAGGAACATGGCCTAATTTAAGGTACAGCCGCGGTATTTTCCTGGAAACCCTAAGGAAAACCACGAAATACCTCAAGATAGTCGTTGTCACTTCCGAGATTCGAATCGGATACAAGTCAGAAGTGTGACAGCCTGCTGAACTCGCACTATTAGAAGGATTTATTAAGATATATTAATGTCATAGTTATGCCGAGGAGACTAACGTATGTAACCTCATTTTTATCTGTTTCTTAAGATAGTGGGGTTTTTCTTCCGAATTGTTCCTACCAACCTTGACATTTCAAGGGTGCTGTGTGTACTGGAATAGATGTAGGTCATACACCATTTTGTTTTGTTCGCCTAACGTTGTCAAGTTGAGCTGAGGAGCACAATGTACTGCACATCACCGTCACCAATTTATCTTCATAGGAAGCAGCTCGGCTGAGGCGTTAAGTTTTTTGGACTTGTATTTCAAAGGTGCACTCATCGAAACTGTACTTACTGAAGTTTTTCGTGGTCTTCCTCTGTTCATATCCGTTCCAGTCCTTCATTCATTAATTTTCCTATGGTATGTAGACTCAGATACTGACAGCAAATTTAAATAAACATAAGAAAATATTATAATTATCTCCACTTAATTTGGCCCGTAACTTTTCCACTCAGTAGCCATTTCTGATCCTTAGACAACTGAAAAATGTTATTGAATCAATCTCTCGTACATGAAAATCATAACATATTTAAGCCCATTCTGGGTTTCAAAGTACAAGATATTGCTGCATGTAGACTTTTAGCTGAGAACTCACTATGCAAACAACGGCCGTAGCTAGGTAATGGCCGGAACAAATTTCTAACATGCATCAATGGACTTACTGTGTAACAGTGTTCTCTACGTGGTCATCGCGACAGTTACGTGACGTAAAAATAGAAGAAATGTTTGAGATGTGTTTTATATGCTGTCCGTACCGAGGTTTCATAAGCAGAACAAGGTTGAGGAAAGCTAAAGCTATCCCTCTAACAGCCCTTGAAGGCCAATAGGGCTGTGAGGAGTGGACGCTGCAATATCTTCTAGATAACCATCTCACAGATGGCGATAAATTTGTCAGCCTTATCCTTAACTTTCAGGAATGTTACGGGTACTCATTTCTGCTAGAGACTGAGTCGACCTTAAGGCCATAGTAAGGCTGGAATTATTAGGTCAATTTATAAATAAAATTACCGGAAATCGAACCCGCGACTTTCCGGCTTGTCACATAGTGTCCCAAGCAGGACAAGTCTAGAACTTAGTCGGTAGGAGTCAATCAGAAGAGTAGGAGTTTGATGTGAGATGACCGCCAGCCTGGGAGTCAGTTGTGAGACAGTCGCCGAACAATATCGACATGAGCACGCAGGTTCAGGGTTCTGCGGTGTTGGAAACCGTCAAGACTTGTCAAGACACAGCAGACTGAGAAGAATTAGTGCGTGTTGTAGTGAGTCGCTGAGTATGTCAGTGATAGCTTTGTAGTTATTTGTAGTTACGATCTGTAAGTTGTCATTAAATCTAATTACCAGTCTAAACCCCTTTTACAGTCACTCATACACGTGACAACATATTTTTAAACCGAGGCCGAAAGGCTCAGCGGGTATAATCACTACCATTTCGCCTACTGTTCTTCTTCGCCGATGTTGTCTTCTCAGGATTCGTGTATGTAGACATAACCTTATAAACTGTCGCTCCCGATACGCCTGATAATATGGCAGTTTTTGTGAGAGATGTTCCAGCTAAACGCGCACCGACGACGTCTTCTTTCAAAATCGACCAAGTCTTCCATTTTGCGATTCTTTCAAAAGGATCGTCATCCAACACAATCACTTATGCACTTACACGAGCACTACAGAGTGTAAACAAACGGAAGAAGTACATTCAGTGTCGCCACCTGAAGTTATTTTAATGTAACCAATACAAATTCTATCCCTGGGTTTCTTAGATTTTCCATTATTTTGTCAACCCCCTTTATATATATGTATATAAACGTAGTCCCACTATTGCGTTTACTTTTCTTTCATCCATAAAAATAAACATAAGATAAATGTTAAGTACATATATTAAGTATATTATTACTACTAAAAGTTGTTGAAAATTCTGAGAGTAATTTTTGAGATTATCAAAATCATTGCTGATTTTATAAGAAAAATCTCTTAAGAAAATATTTTTGTCTAATTTTTCCTCTTTCTTTTGCCTGTATAATTAATCTCCAACAAAAATAACCACATTAAAGTTGATTGTACTCCACTGTAACATTAAATGCACATAATTTTGATGTACTAGATACAGCGTTACGCAACAAAAAACGGCATAAAATTTAAATCTCCTGCGCTCACTCATGTAAGTAAATTAATCATCTATAAAAAACTTTCGGGGATACGTTAATTGTCAGAATTTTCAGTGAATATTTACGGTATATCTAGAAAATCTGGAAAGACAGATACATTTACGTTAAGAAATTAAATATGGTGGAATAGGAATATGCACTGTTTGGTGATGCTATGCAGAGGTAAGCTATACTCCTCAAAAGTGGACACTGCAATACGGAGTTAGCGTGTGNAGTAACCCAACACGTTACATTGGTGTCAGAAGTGGGATTCGGTAACGAAAACACGTTACAGTATTTTAGGACACATGATTACAGAATAGCAAGTGTTAGGCTTGACTAGCGACGTTATTCTCTCACTTTATTTTACCATTGATTTATTTCTTTATGCTAGTTTCCCCACTTCGTCCGGGCGAATGCCGGGGCAGTGCCGTGATGAAGCCATAAGCGCTTCCTTCCAAATCATTTCCTATTCATAATTATCCGCCATCTTACCACGCGATGCTGTAAATTATCACGATTTAGGGGTGTGTGATTATGAAGGGATATTGATCAGATATTGGATTTATTGACCACTTGCACACATAATTCGGAGCTACGAATAATTACAGCTCTGTCTCTGATCTCCACACTTTACAAATCACCACAGCACCCCCTAAGCCTTTCTCCAGCCTGCTGTGTCTTAACAACCCATTCCTTGGCAACGGCTTCTAGCACTGGAGAATCTTCAGCTTCTCGCCTTCAGGTTTTCTTTCACACGCACCGCCAATATTTTTTTCTCAGCTGAACATTTGTGGTCATAGTCCTTATATAGCGTCCTCTCTGAGGAGAGGATGGATCTGTCGTTTACAGTTGCTCCTGGGCCTAGCCAGCGCAGTCATTTTCAGGTTTGAGTCCTGTGGGATTCATAACTACAGTTTACTGTCTTCGATTCAAGACTTCCCTAACCTAGCGGACCAGGTCCCCGTATTTATATCCTCCAGGAATAAGGTGGCCCAGTGTTACCTCCAGGCACTCGCTTCCCTTTACTGCGCCTCCTACGACTCGCAGGGCTACGGTGGAGTTATTCCAACCCGCCTCCACGCGGTCTTGTCAACTCAGTTGGCTTGTGGTACTGCAGAAAACTGTATAATGAGGAGCTTCATAAATTATACCCTTCTCCAAGTATAATTAGAATGATAAAGTCAGGGAGAATGAGATGGGCAGGGCATGTAGCACGAATGGGGAGAAAAGGAATGCGTATAGAATAGTGGTGGGAAGGACAGAAGGAAAGAAACCACTAGGAAAACCAAGACGTAGGTGGGTAGACAATATTAAAACGGATCTTAGAGACATAGGATGGGGATGGGGTGGACTGGATTGATCTGGCTCAGGATAGGGACCAGTGGAGTGCTCTTGTGAACGCGGTAATGAACATTAGGGTTCCATAAAATGCTAGAAAATTCTTGAGTAACTACACAATTGACGAGTGAGTGACTATTTTATACACATATAGACCGTGTTACACCGACCGATAAACCGAAATCGTGCCGTTTATTCCTACAGCCTTTTGTTCCTACTGGAATTATTGTAAGTAGCTTCTCGTTTGGTTTGCATAAAAATGATAAGCCGGCAAACCCGAAACACTGCCTTATTCAGTGTAATTATATAATGACGGAGATGGTAAATGGAGCAAGTGATTTCGCTGGGAAACCCCATTTATAAAGTGTAATATTTTTCTACTTATGTATATAACTGCTTTATAATTGCGATAGAATTACAACATGTCCGAAAGGAATGGATTTAAAACAACTGATATGACATAGGATTGCTTCATAAAGGAACTAGAATGGGTGCGAAATCTGAGAACAGTTCTACTCCCTTGCCTCTGGTCGCTCTTCTGTTTTTCACTCGAACTGGCGGATTGATCGGGATTTGCTGCTCCGTAAGTAAGCAGTCAGCGCGAAGGAGGTCTGCTGATAAGGGTCAGCAACTCAGCCTGTTCGTATGCCGCTGGAAACATCGGTAATCGAGCTGCGATACTACGAGTGTGAGCCCCTGCCTTGCTTTGTGCTGTAAAGACGTGCATTTGCGTAGCCAAACTCGAACACTACGAGTAGTACGCAGTATTCAGGAGAAATTCAAGAGGTGGCCCGGAATTGAAGTGTAATGTACGCTATTTCCCACTATTCAAGATCAGTTCCTTCGAAAACGAACCCCCCAAAAATATTGCAGGAAAGTTTGTGTACTTTAGGCCGCGCCATAGCTCAAGCGGTTAGTCGCTGACTTCCCACAGTAGCGGCCTGAGTTCGATCCCGGTTCTGGCCAAGTGGGATTTGTGGTGAACAAAGTGGCGCTGGGGCGGGTTTTCTCCGAGTACTTCGGTTTCCCCTGCCAATCTTCATTCCACCAGATTCTCCATCCTCATAATCACCGGGGGGCAGGTATATAATAGGGCAATCTGTGGCCGCCGTGCCGAGTGTTCCAAGCTAGACTCTGTCCCCCACTACGCGAATTTAAAGAGAAAAATTGTATAATTAAAAAAAATGTTAATCTACAGCGTTTATGTCTCCAAGGAAAAGTTTAACGAAGCATAAGGAAACAATTTTTCCCACATGATAACAATTTAACTTAAAGAAACATGTTTGATGTGAATGAAAATAAATACAATTATAAATTATGAAATAATACTTCAACCAACACTAAGGATACGTGAGATAGAACTGAAACTTTAGGGAGCTGTTATTATTATGACTAATGTTAAAATGATTTTAGATATCGGCATAATACACGTATATCGACTGATGAAAGCAAAATTTTAATGAAGAAGGCGGATATTTTAACGACCAATCAACTTTGTATGGAAAGAATTAAAGATAATGCGGCCACAAGCAGAAGCAATATAGCCCATTGTTTTCTTTTAATCTGATGAAACACTGGTGAAACAGAATCGTCTTCCAAACAATTCAGTGCAAATTGTAATAACAGACGTGGTTTGAAAATGTCAAGAAGGAAAGTTGGAAGAGCGATTGAAAGATGGAAAACATAAAGGAAATTGTTCTGAGTTTAAACGATTTCAGGAAATTAGCTAGAAGCACATTCAAGTACTCTTATAAAGGCGCATCGTAGACTGATTCTGACTTCACTACAACAGTGTAAATCAGCCGTGTCAAACATGCGGCCCCCATAGCCACAAAGTGAGGCTCCTCAACTTTCAGAGCTAATTGATATTAAAATCAATATTAAAATTTTAGTAGAAATATTTTTTTTGACAATTTTCCAGCAGACCAGAAGAGAAGAGGTCTCACGCAGGCATAAATTAGCAGGCTGCAGGAAAAGTGATTCTGAGAATTGCAGAAGGGTTTGTCCAACTAACGGTTTGTAAAGTTCGTGAAGGACAAACTATTGTAGTTCAGAAGGTTAATGCACTAAAATCCGCACAGCCTCACCACCCCAAGTATTTCCAAGAATCCCTTTTGGAGGTGTAGTAAGAATGCAAGGAGGGTGGCAACTGACAGACAAGTGCAAGGGATTTCTACCTTCAAAACTAGCTTGCAACCCGCAGCCATTGTCTAATGGGCTGCTAGCAAACTTTCACTTTTATGACCATTGAGACAAGATACACCTTCGTACTAGTCCGGTAGTCTCTTGTACATTGTCATTTAGTTCATTTTCACGCAGCGACAGGTGCTGATGTTACATTGTGATGAACGTATAAAGGTTATAATTAAACATTAAATTATCAACTACGAGTTTTCTTGTATATGTATAGTAAATTTTAAAGGACAATGTCGCTTTCAAATATTCAAGTAGCAAAAAAAGAACTTTTGAAAGTGAGCGCCATGTATTTCAAGAAAAATATGAAATCGCTTATTTATGTTGTGAAATAGAAGGTAAAATTACATGTTTGATTGTGGGCAAAATATAAGAATTCCACTTTCATAATTATATTGAAATTATTTCTAAATAATAAATAGAATTAAATTTCCTTGTATCAAAATCTAATGTATATTTCTATTGTGAAGTACGTCCCTGGACTATTATTTATAGGGCTGAGGTGGCCCTCAGTACAAGTTGAGTTTGACATGCCTGGTGTAAAAATCACTTGAGTCACACCGTTCTTCCCACATTACATTAGGCGACTTTCTATGCAGCTGAAGCAATGTAAAACAAAATTTTTGGTCAGAACTGTAGCCAACCCTCCTTTACACTGGGCACGTTACCTGTCATGTCGGGCTGTCCGGAACTGATTTCACGAATGATGAAAATTTGTTCCTCTGTCCGGAAGATACGTATCTTCAGATCCTGATTAGTACGGTGACGCTAATTTTTTCAAAATGTTGTTTCTTTGGGTATTAAGTACATTAGTCTAATTAAATATCTGGAAAACTGTGCTCATGATGGGTAAAATCTACCATTCCGTAATTTTCTCTAAGACCTCACCTTCTAGTACTGAAAAGACTGATAAAGGCAGAAGAATATTTCGTATGACCCAAACGGGACTCTAGTGGAGCTACTGGGATTCGTGCGGTTGACAAAACAGAGAATTGTGCAGTGTGAACTTGACAGTACAGATCTGCCTCCCTCGCAGTTGCCCTGTTGTGGCACTGTCCACACACCATTCCATTATTACCATGGGTAATCAATATGGTCTCAAGTAAAACCCTGAGATGGCTGATAATCAGATTTCAGATGTTCAAATTTATGTAAACCTGAATTTGGCAAAATTACCAAAATCGTCTTCACAGTTACTTATTAAGCACAGAGAAGGTCTTCAAGACGAAGATTTTAGAACAGAACAGCCATGTCATAGCATCGTAGACTGAGGGTTACCATTTCTGCAAGGCAATGTGGCACAGTTCAGATATTTGGGAACAACGATAACAGATGGAAACCTGATTCAGGATGAAATTAAGAGGTGATTGAACTCGGGTAACGCTTGCTACCATTCAGGCCAGAACCTTTTGTCTTCTCGTCTGCTGTCCAAAAACATAAAAATTAGAATATACAAAAGTATAATTGTGCCTGTGGTTCTGTATGGGTGTGAAACTTGGTCTCTGATATTAAGGGAGGAACATAGACTGAAGGTGTTTCAGAACATAGTCTTGAGGAGAATATTTCGACCGAAGAGGGATGAAGTGACAGGAGATTGGAGAAAACTGCATAATGAGGAGCTTCATAACTTGTACTCTTCTCCAAGTACAATTAGAATGATCAGTCAAGGAGGATGAGGTGGGCAGGGAATGTAGCACGAATTGGGGAGACGAGGAATGCTTAAAGGATTTTGGTGGGAAAGCCAGAAGAAAATAGACCACAGGGAAGACCAAGGGGTAGGTGGGTGGAGAATATTAAAATGGATCTTAGAGAGACAGGATGGGATGGTATGGATTAGATAGATCTGGCTTAGGATAGGGAACAGTGGAGAGCTCTTGTGAACACGGTAATGAACATTCGGGTTCCATAAAATGCTGGGGAATTCTTGAGTAGCTGCAGAATTGGCGGTTCCTCCAGAAGGGCTCGGCTCCATAAGTAAGTAAGTAAGGTAGCTTATCTGGACACAATTCATTCTCCTGAAACGAAGGGAAATTTTCGAGTGATGGTTATTCCCTTGAGTTGCACTCAGACAAAGATAGGAAATGTTATATGTAAATTTATTCTTCGATCATATCGTGAGCTGCCGTCCACAACTTCAGCCTTCAGATCACAATACATGGGTATTTAATAATCTCATATACTGTTTATATTCCGCAAGTTCAAACTCGATATTTTCGTGTGCAAATAATTTAAAAAGTTGCATTCATTATAAACGGACCTTGGTTCTATCATATGTTGTAGCGTGTAGAGTCGTTATTATACAACGACCACGATATAAGCAAATATAGCAGAGCCGGTTCTGGGCAAAGTCTCGGTAAAGAAGTTTCTGTAGAAACATACACGAACTCAACACTGGCTCAGCCATGGGGCAACGATTTGTTCTGTTACGCAACGACATAGTAAATATGCCACTATAACAATAGAAGACCTGTTTTCTACTTGGTGAAGCTTACGACCGTTCAAATGACTAAGCTGCCGTTGTAGCAGGAGACACTTACTCTAGACATGATCTTCTTCGCAATGTCTGTGCTGACAGAGGACTTGTATATAGTGCACAAGGAAGAATTTTCAATAACATGCTCTAAGTGCTATACGTACCCTTGACATAAGGCCAAGCATATACATAAGAGACAAACCCATCTTCTCGTCACAGAGAATGTTGCATAAGGACTATGATCGCAAGAGCGTACAGATGAAAGAAAAAATCTGCGGTTGTGAGGCCCAAAAGACTTGACGCAAAAACAAACTGATCGGCGGTAAATTGCCAGTCGTAAAGTAATTTTGATTTGAATTAACTATGAAGTTATTTGCAAGAGGGCTCATTTCAAAGTCCGGCTATGAAAAACAGAATTTATGTGTAGTATTTGTAGTATATAGTTCAGCGACATTGTTAAAGATCCTGTGTTAGAATCCGTTTCAAGGAAACGGCTAGTGGAGAGTGTAATAGACTGAGGACACTAGTCTGTATGTGTCAGTAATCTGTGAAGTTTAGTCGCGAGGCTTGAGGGTATAAGTGATCAATACATCGAGTTACCAATTCAAAACCACGGCTACAGTCAGTCTTACACGCGACAATATTCTGTTTCATTTCTTCCTCAGTTATTCTTTACTTCTTTCTAAATCACGGAATGTGCCACTGGCTCACGCCACAGCCGCCCGTTTTCGTAAAAATCATTACAGATATTGTCATATTGAAGTCCTAAATGTAAAGTCAGTTTAGAGCAAGTGGATTGCTTGCACGTGCCTGTACTCCTCAGCGGTAGACACTCGGGAACTGAGTTTGGCTAGTCTTGCGTGCCGAGGGACCATCTAGTTACAGCAAAGTTTTATTGATTCTCCCAATTGCCTAAACTCGATCAACGAGGCCAGACCGCTGAGGCGGTTTCTTTTCATTTCCTCCACTTTTCTTCTATTTACTTTCTCTCTTTCTATTTTCATCATCATTCGATCGTGTCTGAAAAATGTTCCGTTCCATCTTCCTTGCTCAAACACAATTACAGTAAAACTGTCAACAGGTCCTTATTGTTCTTGAGGTTTTCATCCGTGATAATCAAGTGCAACTGATGTGTGGCGGGCGGCTGAAGCAACAAATTGAAGTACTTGACGAGGTGAGCGCTCTCAGATTGCGAATGTCTGCCAGAAACAAATACCAGGAAATTGTTTTTCCAGCTTCAATCTGTAGTTGTTCAGGCCGGGTCAGTTATCTGTACCAATCATAAATATATTCAACCTTAGAAGCTCCTTTTCTAAAAAATTTCGGCATTTCTCTCTCCGACACCAGGTCAATACATCCAGCCTCGCTATAACCCTAGGGTCGGCTCACCCTCTAACAGAAACTCGCCGCCATCTGTGAGCCTATTGCCCAGAAAATGTATGAGTATTGGCGTCTCACAACCCTATGAACCTCCACGGTCTATTATAGGGATAGCTTTACTTTAATAGAGACAATTTTCAGTGCCTCTGAAAATCTTAAG